>NW_021167409.1:0-47732 GCF_003724135.2 Verticillium nonalfalfae | reverse complement strand
CTCGACGAACCGTGGTAAATTGTCATGATCGAGAATACAAAAACATTCTCCTTTGTTTCATTTCCAGTAGCTAGAGCGTCCTCGCTCATGGAAATCACTGCTTTGTGCGTGGCCAAGTCATGATGCATGATGGCAACAGATGTAAGATCGGATCTTCGTGCGGGTACGAGGTGTGCCAGATGGAGAGCCGCAAAGGACAATATACCTCGCATAACAAAATCGGATCGCAACCCAATATTGACGATATTGTTTCGCCAGAAACTGCAGAGATGCTTATCCCCGCTGAGGGTCTCGTGTGTTGCGACGGTCCAGTGAAACATCAATTCAAGGTCCAGTTGGTTGAGTTCCGAAGGTGCAGAGACTGGTGCGTTGAGCAGGTACGCCCCTTTCTTGAGAGCAAGCGTCGTATGGATGTCAACAACATCACATAAGAGACCTTGCTTCATGCATCTGGTACATGCTGGCTTCTTTTCGTCACACTGAGGCTCAGCACTTCATGTCAGTGACCCGTGTGACTGAGAATCTATATGCCAAACCGGGATGTAATCAAGCAATGCCGATACTGCCGACAGCATGGAAACGGGTGCCACCCAACCCCTTCGGGCCACTTACCTTTACCTTTCGCTTCTTACAATTGGAACAGCCAGTTCGGACTTTGCTGTGTGGGCGTCTCGCCAGGTTCTTGAGCGATCGAGGCTCCGTCATGGCAAACGACGACTTGCAGCTTCCAATGGGATGGATGATGATAGAAGGATTTGGTCAGCGAGAACGATACCGGCCCGAGGTGCTATGCGACGACGTACGAGATGGGGTATACCCTCAGGGTATAAGCTTTGCATGCAGCCCCCCATTTGCATTAGTCCAGTCTTAGTCGAGAAGACCCCGCTTCGCATTCGGATCGAGTCCGAAGTGGACCTCACTCATCAGTCATGCTCAAGCTCGCCTGGATATTTTTTTATTTTGCGTTATGTCATTGTTATGATTGAAACGAGAACATCTGCTTGAGATGAACCAGGCCGTTGATCAGTTTTCTTCAACCGTAAATGCCAAGCCCGGCACATATTGACTAACATCGCCTCTTGCGGGCAATGCCCAGCGAAGCCGGCCGGTGGCTTGAGACTATGCCCATATAGCTACGCTGTAGAAAGGCTGTATGAGACATTAGGCGACCAGCCCCTGACATCGTCTGACATCGTCATGCTAAATCACTTGGCAGTTCTTAGCTGTATGGCATTGTAGGCTTCAAGTCTTGCAGCGAACTATCTGCTGTTGGATCATGATGTGCCAGAGGAGAAAACCGAGCTTGGCGAACAAAATGGTCACAAGCAAAGCCAACGCGCCACGAAGGAAGGCATGACATTGATTGTTCTACATAGAAGGGGATCTCTAGGAGATCCACAGTTTATGACTCCGTTCGTTGGGAAAAAGTTGTGACAGTGAGATAGCAGGGGCGCGATGGAGACGCAGCTCCTCCTCCATATTTACAATCCTAGCTCTCAAGGTGTAACCGGTGCATCCATCATGGACTAACTTCTTCGAATGGCAAAGGCCATAGAAGCGATATCGTTCTGCTGAGCCGCCCCACGTTTTACCGTCTACGTTGCAAACGCGCGAGGCAGAACCTGGTTTGTTATCATGGACGCGCGTATTCCAAACCTCACAAGCCTTGGAGTGGAGCCCTTGGACCTCCACCAAAGCACAAACAGCGATACCGATCCGCTTCGTACTTGATCTGGGTCCGAGGCGGGACACCTTATTATTGTGTCGATCATTCAGGGCTGCGATGCGTCGCCCGAAGCTATACTGTACTAGGCTTATGCCGAGCTTCGCCAGGCATGAGCGAATCGGATGCATCCCTTATACTAGAGACACAGCTCTGCAGAACAGCTCCGGAAAGAAATTGACTAGCCAGCAGGCCGGTCAAACCTCTCTAGATGGGCTGCTTCAACATTCCAGGCCCCGTTGATCGCTCGTATAGAGATTGTAAGGACCTGGAGGCTGACGTCACCGAAGTCTTTACGGCAGTAAACGTGAAAAGCCGGAACTGGGCGAGGTAGATTGCGGGGTTCGTGTTGTTTTGTGATTTTCGCTATAATGAATTGCGAAAACTAAAAAGTTGAGGTGCCATATACTACATAACTGAATCCGCCGCCAGGTTGTGCAACAAATATCAACTCCTCATTTCTCTACATCAAAGTGGGCAGCCCCCTCGCACCGCAAACAGTACACGAACATCATGCTCAACATGAGGCTTGCCTACTTGGCAACATCGTTTTCAGGATTTCTTTGGGCAGCTTGCCAGCCGGCCGGAGTAGCCTCTCTGTCTCTCCCTCCCGATGACACTTCGGAAGGAATAACTATATTCGCATCGAAAGATGTGATCACTCTTTCGAACGATGACGTCAACAGAGCAGTCGTGATCCTTGACATGGGTCAAAACTATGAAGGATTTCCGACTTTCGAGGTTATGACTGTATCAGGCGACACGTCGCAGTTGGAGATTTCATTTGCAGAGTCCAAAGCTGCGTTCAGTAACTTCATGGTATGCAAGACTTCAACCTTGTTCAGCAAAAAATATTGAAGCTGACAAGAGGATGAGACTGATGGTCCCTTGCCACTCGCGGCAGCAATGGAAACTTATCGCATTAACAGGCACAACATTACAGGCCCATGTCTGATCACACATCGCCTAATCCAGGGCGCGTTTCGATACCAGAAATTCAACCTATCCTCAGCAGGTTCTCTGAAGATCCGGAATATTGGCGTCAAGCCTACCACACACACCACACCGCTGACGGAGCTTCCGGGGTCCTTTGAATGCTCCGACGAGGACCTGACTAGGATCTGGCATACAGGTGCGAGAACGGCTCAGCTCACCGAGATTCCGAAGGACACCATCCCAGACTTTTGGCAGATCACTGAACAGGGCGCTTTTGTTGAAAGTGTTGCACCTCAAGTCTACCCGAGCACTGAGGCCGCACAGGCCTTGAGCTATGAGGTCACCTTCGAGGCCAAACCTGTGACCGGAGAGTTTGGTTTCTCAGTATTGGCCAGCACCCTGAACGACGGCATTTACATCTCTTTCGATGTCGTCGCTGGCAAGATCTCTGCTCACGAGACCGCAACCACGTTGGGACCGATCCTGGCCACTGGCAATCTGACGCAACGATCACCAGGATCTTGGCATGCCGTCCACGCCAGAGTCGACTCTGGAGCCGTCAAAGTAGCCCTTGACAACACTACCGTACTGGAATTCGCCCAGTCTACTTATGTCGTTGGCTCGTTCGGCGTGGGGGCATCTTTTGGGCATTCAGCGTACTTCCGCAACTTGATGGCCACCACACTTGAGGGCACAGAGATTTATTCATCGAGTATGATGGATAAAAGTGTCATTGAAGACTTTCAGCTCGGACGCAACCCCGCCGACACTATCGTTGACGGGTCTCGACGAGATAGGATCGCTTACAACGGTGATCTCGATGTCGCACTTGGTGCCACTCTTGCTAGTACGTCCGGAACATCGTTCATTGAGGGTACGCTGGACCTTCTAGGTTCTTTTCAAGCCACGCCTGGGTTTTTTTTTCCAACAGCCAAGATCCAGCAGAGCCCGCAGCCTTATTTGACCAATAGCAACTTGACTGGCCTCATTGGGTACTCATTCAACCTGGTCGCAGCGTTCGCACAAAGCTATGAAGCCTCCGGGAACCTGACCTTTGCTCAACGATGGGCTCCTGCAGCCGTTCTCATGCTTGATTGGGCGCATTCTCAAACCATGAACGGCCTCTTCGCAGCTGAAGACCCCATCTTTGCAGGCGATTGGAACTATTACGATCCTCCTCAGATCGGTGTCAGCAGCAAGTTCAATGCTGTTTATGCCTACTCCATGCAGCAATCACTTCCCATGTTTGAGGCAGCGGGCGTGGATACCAAGGTATATAGGGAACGACTATCCGCCCTTCGCTCGGCGATGAACAGCCAGCTGTGGGATGAATCTCTTGGCGCATATGTTATGCTGGACAGCTTGCGTGATGGTTTCTCCCAAGACGCCAATTCTATCGCGATCTTGGCTGGTGTCCCTCAGGCGCAGAATATCTCACCATCAGCCATCCTTTCCACCCTCAATAAGGAACTCTTGCTTCCTGCTGGACCTCTGGCGTTCTCAAATGCTACTGCCAAAGCAGGCTACGCACAGAAGATTAGCCCTTATGCTTCCGCTTATCACCTCCGCGCCGCTCTCCAGTCAAAGGATGCCGCCACTTCCATGAGCTTGCTGAGATCGCTCTGGGCGCCAATGGCGGATCCCTCTCATGCCAACTACACCAACTGCTTCTGGGAGACTTTAGACCCCGACGGCACCCCCGGCCTCGGCCTCATCACTTCTCTCTGCCACGGATGGGGTGCCGGCCCTACTGCCGAGCTGAGTGCTCACGTCCTCGGTATCCAGGCTGTGACTGCTGGGTTTCAGGAGTGGAGGGTTCGGCCCCAGACGCTGGGTCTTGAGTGGGCCAAGGGACGTTACCGTACGGTACGAGGCGACGTGCATGTCGACTGGCGATTTGAAAAAGATCTCTTGCGGATGGAAGTTGATGGGCCGGATGGAGGTATGGTGTATCTCCCGGAGCCCCTCTTAGTGCCCGTCGAGCGGAGCATCATCAAGGTGAATGGTGCTGTGGTCCAAGGCACGAGCTTTGAAATTCCTAAGGACAAAAAGTTCGTCCTCGAGCAAAGCGTTAGGTGCACCAAGCATTGAGGCTTAGGCAGCCGTCGTGACATGTCGTGATTGAGGCACTTCTGATATGCTAGTAATGACACAGAATGTTTCCCAGTCGATTCTTTTGTCATGTAGCTTTGGTATAGATCACTTGGATCATGACCAAACTCTTTTTACCATTTAATGGCATATCCTTGTGCCTCAATCTTCGCCGACTACAGGCTCAAGACATCACGTGCATCGGAACCAGTGTATATTTAGTGATAATAAAAGGTTGTTTACGCACCTCAAGTCTTATCGAGGTAGCGTGGATCTTCTTGATAAAGACGTATGTAACAAGGGGTGCCATTCGCTCCGGGTCTCCAAATGGCGGCGGAAGGGCGCCATGTTTTCAAACGGACATCTGTGTACATATCGGTGAGATTATATCCGGCCGGTGGGAGATTATAGATGAGGGTCGGAAGACTTGCAATAGTAGATTGGGAGATCAATACTAAGGGAATGGGAAACCATTACCTTTCTTTGTGGCGGAAGACGTCCAGGCATAGCAATATTTGTTTCTGAGGGGCAGAGGGCGACACGTCTGAGAAGCATTTGAAGAGAAAAACACACGCCAGAGGGGTAGTATTTATTCTATAGCAGAAGCATAATGACCCTGAGCATTGTGGTATCATGGCATTGGAGACTCGCGACGGCTGAGAAAAAGTAGCTATTGATCGCTTGTTTTTCTCTCAAGCAATAGAACGAATGACATGCATCCTCTGGATATTTTCTAATAGCTCGGTAGTTACCCATATGCTGTTCTTCCTTGGCACCTAGTCATGTGACTGGTGACCTTGCTGGCCGGTGAGTACGGCTCCGGCTAATGATCATAGGTGTCACGTTAACGTTCAATTGGCCGTCTTCGTGATACCCATGCTGGCTGCGACGCTGCACGAACAAAGTCCCATCTATCTTGTGACTAGGGACGGAGGGTGCGAGGCGCTTGTGGCGGAGGGGGGAAACTTGCTCAAATGGACTCAAACCAATTCTAGGCCCGTGACGGAGCTGCCTCAGCTGCCCAACCCAAAACCCCTGATGCATTTTCATGCTTATCTGACATGACTTGGTCATCTTTCACCATTTGTGCCGAGCGCCATTGGTCAGAGTGGTGGTGAGCAGGGCACGTTCATGGTCTTGGCAAGTTTTCAAGACGGACGTGAAGTGTCGCAGCACCTCAAGGTACAAAACCCCAGAAGATTCTCTTCGGCAAACGGGCGAATCCCGATTATTCGGTTCTCTCATGCAACCTCGCTCATTGGGACTTGAACGTGTTGTTCACGTGCTTATCAAGATCTCATCTGGAACATTCCGAATCTCAAAGCCATGGTCACACTTCGCTCAGCCCTCGGTCTGGCCATTTGGCTGACCACCACTAATGCCCAGAGCTCTGGCCGGCCCGGACATGGCATGATTGGTCTTGGTATTCCCATGTATGAGCCCGCGTGCGCTCATGCCTGCCGTGGAGGCAGTCCCCGGGCCGCCATCGACTGCGGCAACGGCGAGGAACATGCTGCAGGCCACCACGGAGGTGTAGCTGTGACACCAGGTACGATGCCATGGAAGAGCACTGACCAATGACTTGAAGTATTCCTAGGCCGTAGCTAACATGTGACCAGAATGTATGGCCACCAGCGAGCCGTGGCTGAAGACAGTGGCATACTGCATCTACCAGCACTGCAAGGACATCGACAACTCGACGCTCGAGCGGTACTGGCAGACTGAGCTGATCAGCAGGCATGACGAGCCTCAAGCAAAGTGGTCGTACCAAGAGTCTTTGCACCACGTCCTCGAGAGCGATGTTCCTACCGAGGTGTTGGAGGAAGACGGCGTTCTCAACAGAACAGTCCTCGTCGATGAAGAGTCTTATATCGCCACGGCGAATGGAAACACTGGTTTTGGCAACACCGAAAGGTGGCACGTCAACTTTAAGTAAGCTTTCTCTGGCTCTCCCCATATCCTCAGCCATATTGGGTAGCCGTATGAGCCAAGGTAAAGTTGATAAAGAAGGCCTCGCTGACTCTTCATGTCACTAGCCTTATTGTTCTCCTCACTGGTGCCGGAATCCCCATTCTCTGCTCGCTCCTGAGGTTTGTTCCGTTTCCCGAGTCCGTCGTCAGCAAATTCTACGCCTACATCATCGAGCCCCCTGTCCTCGGCTCTAGTCATAATGTCCCTGTACTCAAGAACTTGGCCATTGTTCCCACAAGAGGGCAGGCCCTGTTCCTTGTGTACATCTCTGTCATCAACATTATCGGGTCCTTCGTCATGCTCGACCAAAAGTCGCCCAACTCGTGGTGGGGAAGCAAGCAGGAAGAGTTCTTGTCTCTGTATTCCAACCGCGTGGGCATGCTTTCATTTGCGAACCTTCCGCTGCTCATTCTCTACGCTGGCCGGAACAACATCCTCCTGTGGATCACTAACTGGTCGCACTCAACATTCCTGCTCCTCCATCGCTGGGTTGCCTTTATCTGCATGCTGGAGGCTGTTCTACACTCTGCTGTGTACCTTGATGTTCACGTGCGAATTTACAAGGATCATACTGAGATTGTAAGTTGCCCATATTGAAAACTCGACCATGCTGGAAACTGATAATTTTTGAAGGCTTCGGTGGAGTACTGGTACTGGGGTATCATCGCGACGCTTGCGTTGGTCCTCATTATCCCGTTCTCGGTTCTTCCTCTTCGGTACGTCAACCTTGTGAGGGACAGCACAGCGCGGCCTAACGAGAGACTCATTCTGACGTGAAAAGTCAACGGCTGTATGAATTCTTCCACGCCGCTCATATTGTTCTTGCCATCATAACTATTGTTGGATGCTGGTATCACATCATCGTAAGCTTCCCCACGCTCTCCACAGAACAAGCTTTGATCACCAGCTAACACGGATTTAGTGGCGATACGAGCGACAGTGGGGATATGTAAGTCTACCAATATTCAGAACCACGTGAATGTTGATGCTGACGTTATCTCAGGAAGCTTGGGTGCTCATGGCTATCGGCATCTGGGTCTTTGACTGGTTCGTGCGTGTTGTCCGCATCGTGCAGAACGGCGTCAAGACGGCATATGTGACCAAGATTGACGATGACTATCTCCGAGTCGATATTCCAGGCCTCGATTCGCACGGCCATGTTTACCTGTATTTCCCAACCCTCAATTGGCGCTTATGGGAAAGCCACCCGTTCTCCGTCATTGGCAACAGCAACCTCGGCTCCGGATCTGCCGTAACCAACACTGGTGAAAACTCTCCTCAGGATTCTGAAAAGGTCTCGCCAAATGTTCACGACGGACCCGTGGATGCCTCGTCTTCATCAGCCTCGTCTCGGGCCTCGGTGCGTCACGGCCCCGCCGGAACGACACTCTACATCCGTCTACAGACAGGCACAACCTCGTCCCTCGCTCAAAAGGCCGGCTCCGCCATCGGTGTTCCTGTGTTGGTTGAGTCGAGCTATGGCAGCGAGTCGCTCTACCCCGGTGACGGCCACGCCCAACCATCTACCACGTATCCCAACCTCATTACCATCGCCGGTGGCGTCGGCATCACTGCCGTTCTTCCCGTCTTGAGCAATGCCCAGTCCCTGAATGCCTCGCTCGGTACCAAGAAACTCTTCTGGGGCGTCCGCGCCAGCTCAACCGGGCTTGTCACCTCGGTCCAGAGCATCATCGCCTCGTCAAGTGTGTCCGCCGAAGAAAAGTTGACGCCTGTCCCTGGTCGCAATCTGACGAGGTGGGGCGATGTTGACGTCGAGGTCACTGTGGGAGAGAGGTTCAACTTCCGGGCGTTGCTGGAGGCGGAGCTCAGCGGGCAGGCTGCCAAGGTTGGCACGACGGTCATGGTCTGCGGACCGGCGGGCATGGCTGACGAAGTGAGGAATGTCGTCACTGCGTTGGGTCGGCACGGGGCTGTTGTCCGCTATGTCGAGGAGGCATTCGCTTGGTGATGGTGTGCTTTGGAGGTTGTTTCACGAATCAAGATGCTTCGGAAATCGCTGCTGCTGTATTTGTCAGATGTGCCAAGAACATGTTCACGTCATGCTCGACTCGAGGGATACCTATGTTGTTTACTCGATCCAGAACTATTCCCAGTAATGGCGTGATCTGACTTTGGCACTCTTCGCCGATACGAATCGCTGTTAATTTGAAACAAACCAGTTGTCGTGCGTGAAGGTTCAGCTCTGGAGCAAATCTTGGCCTCTACACCTTCACTCACATTAAATACATTATACTCTTCCATGAACACATCCACTCATTGCCGCCGCCCAGAGTGCCACATCAGGGCTGTTCTGACTTCAGGCAACATCCTTGTATGAAGATGTATCAATAGCGTGGGGACTTTTTGGCAAGGCTTCTGTTTGTTACGCAGGCTTCGTCTCCGTGCTAAACATGAAGCTCACATACTCACATGATGGTCTCTATGTTGTTCGAGTCATGATCAGTTTCTTAATTTGCCTTGGAGGGCTCGGCCGTCTAAGAGTTGCCTGACTCCAGACCCGAGGTTCCAGGTCCTCTTGGCTTCGGCCGACTCGGAGTTGCGGATCGGGCACTCAGCCTCATCGGTGGGTGCAATCAGTGATCGGCTCCGGCACTCGTTGATGGAAGGAGCGCTCTCGCATGGCGAAGCCGAAATTGATGAAGTATAGCGGACGATTGCTATTACTCAGTAGGAGACGGGTGGATGTTATGCGTGATGCGTCTAGTGTTCCAAGAAATTCCCGAAGACCTGGGTCCTTCTAAGAATGGGTGTTCGCAAAGCCGCACATCATGATAAGATCTGAATTAAGAACAAGGCCACTGACTAGATGTGCTGTGCGGCCCCCTTTTTGGTCACTAAGCAGGACATACGGCAACGCCGGCAGGCAGACTGCCTCGTGAGGGCCGTGAGGGCCAGGGTGATGTGGTTTCACACAGAGCCCTGCGGCGCTCGACCACCAGACAGACTGACGGCCGTGCGCGCGCGGCTAAACCCGCAAACACTGCAACGCGAACGACCTCTGTGCATACAGGCGCCTGGTGAGAGAGACAAAGCGCGGCCAAATCTGGACGATGAAACGCTTTCGTAAAGTCAATTCTATCTCCCATCTTGGCATCTCTGGCATTTGACAGGCCCCTGCCAAGAGAAGAGGCTCAATGAGGAAAGTTCGCATAAGGCTTGGTGATCTCTGCTTCATGCAGATCGTGCGATAACCGAGTCAAGACCGTTGTCATTCCCAAGGTTCGACTCTGTCGGGCCACTCGGATTCCCCGTGGACTTTGACATCGCGAGGCTTCACGATGCGACCTGTGGGAACTTGGCAATGGCGACCCGGCAGTTGTGTGTCCTTCGGGAAGCTCAGGGGCCGTCAAGTGCACCTGACCGGCGATCCGAATATCCTCCCCCACGGAATCACCTTACCTTACCTTGCAACCATGTTGTGGGGAGAGGTAGGTAAGGTGTCTAGAGACTCCTCTATAAATGAGAGTCTTCCTCGTCCGTTTCCATGTTTGCTTTCTTCATCCAGCACACAGATCACAGCAACCACTCCTCCATTCACAGCTTCTCTTCTTTCTGCTTCACCTTGCCACGAGATTTCTCTCCAAGCTCTCAGCACCCTTTTGCCCCCCCCCGCCCTATTACTCACAAGAATCAACAAGCAACAATCGCCACCATGGTTTCCAAGATCTTCTCCACCCTCGCTTCCATCGCGCTCGTCGCGGCTGGGCCTATCAGCCTCCGGGCTGTCGTGCCTCACGACTCTCTGAACCCCGTGACGCAGCGAGTCCAGACCGGAGCTATTGGAGACGCCATTGCCAAGTTCAACCCTCTTCTCCACATTGCCAATGGCTGCCAACCCTACACGGCCGTCAACGATGCCGGCGATACCAGGTATGATTGGTCCGCAGATGACTGACCCGGTGAACCCGGACCGGGTCTTTCTCTGCATCTCACGCCCCCACAGCCTCGGGCCAACGTGAACTGACTTGGCCGGAACCCAAACAGCGGCGGGCTGCAGGACAGTGGCAACATTTCTGCGGGGTGCAGGGACCAGTCCAAGGGCCAGACCTACGCCCGCGCCAAGGTGGTCAACGGGCAGCTGGCCATCATGTACTCGTTCTACATGCCCAAGGACCAGCCGATCGCGGGCAACGTGGCAGGCGGGCACCGGCACGACTGGGAGAACATTGTCGTCTTCGTCGACGACCCAGCCGCGAACCCGGCACCGGGCATCCTCGGCGGCGCCGCGTCTGGGCACGGCGAGTACAAGAAGACGGCGACGCCGGACCGCGAGGGCGACAGCGTCAAGGTCGAGTACTTCACGACGTTCCCGACCAACCACGAGCTGCAGTTCACGGCGACGACGGGCAAGACGTACCCCATCTCGGACTGGGACGCCATGCCCCAGGCGACGCGCGACGCGCTCGAGACGACCAACTTTGGCAGCGCCAACGTGCCTTTCAAGGACGCCAACTTTGACAGCAACCTCGCCAAGGCGGCGCTCTAGATGGATCCGAGGGGCCATGTGCGACGGCGAGGGCGAGAGGGAGGAGAGGCCAAGGCCCAGCAGCAGCAGCAGCAGCAGCAGCAGGTGGTGGGAACGCGGGCGTCATGAACTGACACACGCGCATGACCACCACGTGCGCTGCATGTCAGGCCGAGGCGATCCCCAGTCGTCGTTGCATCTTGTACCGCGATCAATCTCCGGGGAGGTCTTAGCTCGGGCTGCTGTGCGCGGTATGTGGACAAGGATTTCCGGCTGGCTGGAAGGAGTCTGAAGAGGGTCTTCGCTGCTGGGCAGTAGTAGGCCCTGTACTGTATCGTATCGCTTCAGCGGCTCCTGGGCTGGGCTGTCCGAATGTGGTCAAAATGTCCGGCTCGAGGGGGGAAGGGGGGTTGTCTTACTTCAGCGTTGGGGGTCAGGGATGTGTGGAGTCTCGGTTTCTTGTTTGGTTGTGTTTGGTTGTCGTCAGAATAGGTAGAGAGAAAGAGAGAGTCAATGGGATTGCGTTGGTATCGAGAGGCCGGCATTACGAGAGAACCTGGTCATGTTGATTGGTTCGACAAGCCCCCACCCATGCTCGGCGATGCTTGTAGCGACGACCGACCCTGTAGAGCGCCAGCGTGCGCCAGCCAGCCCACCAGCCAGCCCACCAGCCCAGCCCACCAGCCCAGCCCACCAGCCTACTACCATGTACAGCACGCAGCGGACCAGCGCGCGCTCGGCACGCACACGAGCCCGCATCAGTGCAGCGAGCACCGTCGTCACATGGCCATTTCTCCAGCTCAGACGCCCCCCTGACGAAAGTGGACCGGCACTGGGGCGTGCTTCCTCTGCTGATTCGTGAGACCCCATGGGGAACTCTATGTTGGACTCCACGGCCTAAGGTCTACTCGGGTCTGGATCGGCCGACCTCCACCCGAAGCCCGCGACTGATTGGGCCATGGCCGGCAATTTGAAAGGCCTGAAGCAAGGCACGAACCCACCGAAGGGCCTGAAGGGGGGTACCTAGCAGGCTAGTCGACCCCTAGGTAGCGAACCTATGCCACCTAGGACACGTAGAGAGAAGAGAAAAAATTCAATACCATGAATACCATGCCATACGCCATACGACCTCGGCCACCCACGACTGGGACTGCCCCGGACCGAACCCCGGTCACCCCGGGCCATCCCTCCCAACCCCATTTCTCCCAGGCCGTCCCCCCCCCAGGCCACTGCCCCAGATCGTGCCCAGGCCCCCTTCCCCAGCGCCAAGTGCACAGCAGAACCAGGGCAGTGAGTGACCCCAATGTATACATGGTACTTGTACTTTCGACGTGAGCACCATCGATGCGAGGTCGTGTGGTAGCGGCAACTCCAAAGGCAGGCACTACCCCCGGCCCATCAGTCAACCCACGAGAAGCATATCTTCTGCGCTTTCCCTCCCCATCTCAGACTCGGTTCTCCTTCCTTCCCTTCTCCTCTCTTCACTGGCATCAACACCTGTCGCCACTCCTCCCCTTCTCTGGCCTCTTCCTTCCTCCTTGCCTCCCTTCTGCCAGACACTATCACCGAGGCCGTGTTTGCCAGACAAACCCCTCTTCGTTGTTCCCCCCCCCTTCTTAACACCATCAACATGGCCACCCAGAGCGAGAGCAAGCTCGAGGCCGGCCCCAAGCCGACCCCCGTCTACACGGAGCATGGCGTCTATACGCCTCAGGTCGAGCTCATCGAGGCTGCCGTCGCCGCCAGTGACGCCGAGGCCCTGCTCTCCCGCAAGGAGCTCTTCAACCGCTACTGGCCTGCTGCCGTCTACAGCATGCTTCTCAGTCTCGCCCTCGTCATGGAGGGCATGGACGTCGGTCTCATCAACAACTTCTTCGCCCACGACGCCTACCTCAAGAAGTTCGGTTGGCCTGACGCCACCGGCAAGCTGCACATCTCGGCCAAGTGGCAGGGCGCCATCGGTGCCGGCAACAACTGCGGCTCCATCATCGGTCTCCTGATCAACGGTTACCTCCAGGCCCGCTACGGGTCCCGCAAGGTCTACATGGTACGTTTGCCCGTCGCCCGCCCGACGAATGCCTCGAGGGGACGCACCATCTAACTTTTGTCTTCCTCTCCTGCAGGGCGCCATGGTCACCATGGGTGCCACCATTTTCATCCTCTTCTTCTCCAACAGCGTCGGCATGCTCGTCGCCGGCAACGTCATCTGCGGCATCCCCTGGGGCATCTTCCAGACCCTCACCACCGCCTACGCCGCCGAGATCTGCCCTGCCGCCATGCGCGGCTACCTGACGGCCTGGGTCTCCATGTGCTGGGGTGCCGGCAGCTTCCTCGCCACCGGCGTCCTCCGCGGCTCCCTGAACCTCAAGGGCGATGCCGGCTGGCGCGTCCCCTACGGCCTCCAGTGGGTCTGGGTGCCCCCTCTGCTGCTCGTCGGCTTCCTCGCCCCCGAGAGCCCCTGGTACCTCATCCGCCGCAACCGCATCGAGGATGCCGAGAAGAGCCTGCGTCGCCTGGCGCGCGCGGGCCACTACACGGAGCAGTCGATGGCCGAGACCCTCGCCCTCATGAAGCACACCAACGAGATGGAGAAGATTGAGTCGGCCGAGGCCAGCTACAAGGACTGTTTCTCCGGCACCAACCTTCGTCGCACCGGCATCATCTGCATGGCCTGGCTCATCCAGATGCTCAACGGCCAGTCCATCACTGCCTACGCCGCCATCATGCTGCGGTCCATTGGCATGAGCTCCACCATGGCCTTCAACTACAACATGGGCATCCAGTCGGTCAACATCCTCGCCACCGGTATCGCTATTGTCCTCATGGGCAAGATCAACCGCCGCGCCTTCTACCTCTTCGGATCCGGCGGCATCGGCGCCTGCATGCTCGTCATTGGCATCATGGGTTTCGCCACGAGCAGGAAGAACAGCGCCATCCCCGTCGCTGCCTTCCTCATTGTCGTGCAGTGCATCTTCAAGGTCTCGCTCGGCCCCACCACCTATGTCGTCGTTGGCGAGACCTCGTCGAGCCGTCTCCGCGCCCAGACCATCGTGCTCGGCCGTGCCGTCTACGTCGCTTGCGGCATCGTCGTGCAGCAGATCAACCCTCGCATGCTCAACGCCACGGCCGACGCCTGGAACCTCGGCGCCAAGACGGGCATGGTCTACTTCTGCCTCTGCTTCGTCTGGGTCTTCTGGATCTTCTTCTTCCTGCCCGAGACCAGGAACAGGAGCTTCGCCGACATTGACTACCTCTTCCAGAAGAAGGTCAACGCGCGCAAGTTTGCCACGACGCCTGTCGATTGTACGTTTTCCGCCCTTTTTTTTTCTTCTTCTACGATGCAGGTTGCTGACTTTTTCTACCCACAGTGTTCGAGTTCACGCAGCCCGACAGCAAGGAGAAGCTCGAGTACGTCGAGCAGGTCGAGTCGGCTGGAGGCCGTGAGCTTCGCTAGATGCGATGCCGACGAGCGACTCGTATCCATGTCTACTGCCTGCTTCTTGATTATGACACCCCGGAGGAGGATGAGTCTGCCGTAGGGAGACTTGATCTGATGCCTTCTAATGAGAATTGTAATGAACCCACGCATGATGAAAACCTTTGCAGTGAAATGACACGGGCGTCCCTTGATTGTGAATATCTTTTCCATGATGCCATGCGACAACCGCTCTAGTCCTATGTGAGGCGCCAGCACTTTCAAACTGTGTGTTGGTCTCACTCCCCTTATACCCCATGATCTTCACTGCATGACCTACGACCTAGTGTACTGGCACGTCGTAGGTCCCCGTCGTATGTCCCAGTCCTACGGATCTGACAGCTCCCAGGGTATTGGAGCCATGGATAGAGATCTAGTGCTGTGCTGTAGTAGCAGGCCATGATGGACGTGGACGGCATGCATGACGATCTCATTTCATGAAAGGGGGTGGGAAGACTACCGACTGGGCTGCTGGGCCGGGCTGGGCGTGAACTGGGGTGGTCTCACCCTGCACGTGCTGCCTGACTCCGAGTGCCGAGCCAAGACGACATGTTTTGACTCACTGTGCACCACCACACACCATTATTTTTCTTTTCCCTGCCTGCCAAGGCCTACCTACCGATGCATGCACCCGCCCCCATTTCCCGAAGCGAGCAAGGCCCTAAACGACATCCGGGGCTTGGCCCGAGACCCTCTCCTCTCCCTCCCCCCACCGAGATCCCCCCCTCTCTTCTCTTCTGCGGGGTTCAGCCACGAGGGTCGAGCGGTGGGCGAGGGGAGGTCATCTTGGGGGCGCCCGGACTGTCGACGCTCCGACCTTGGTTGCGATATCCGTCGATCGGGCGTCTGAAGACAAGTGTGGACGTGAGATCACTGTCTAGCCCGACACCAACGGCCCGGGGATTCAGATAGGGTAGACAAAGACAGGTTGCTGCTTAACCTTACTCCGTGGAGAAAGGAGGACCCCCCCCCCCCTCCTCATTGACAGGCAAGACAGGTTGCGGTGCAGTGTCAGGTATTCCAACCCCACCAGCCCCCCACCTAGACTCCTCAGTCCCCTCTCTCAATCCCCTCAACCGCCCCTACCCCATCCCATCCAGTGGCCCCTTCCTCCTCTCTTCTCCCCCCACAGGCCTCACCAGACGAGGAGAATCCAGCGAATCCAAGGGGAAGGATCCGCCGTGCGCCGCCATCCTCCTGCCAAGAGCCAGGGCAAGAGCCGTGTTTCCGCTTGGCAAGTGTGCTTGGCTGCACCTGCACGATTAAATAGGATGGCTCTTGGCTTGGGTAAGCGGAGTTTCGAGGGCGGAGAAACTGCTCGTGTCCATTTTGGGGGCTTCCTGGTGTACGGTGGTAAAACCAGCCAGAGCAGGGCAGGCAGGAAGACCACATACATACACACACACCCAACACCCAACACAGCTGACTCGAAATGCTGAGACCAGGCCAAGCATGCCCTTGATACGCGCCTCACCAACCCCCCCTCCCATCCTCTCCCCGCTCTCAACCCCCCTGGTCATGTCTAGCGACGGCAGCCGAATTGCGAAGCATCGTCGTCGTTTTGGGTCAAAAATTCCGAGCCACACTCTCGAAGGATCGCGCTCATCAGGGATCGCCTCTCCTCGCCCCTTTGTCTCTGTGCCTCGTGGGCAAAGTAACATGGGAGTTCGGACAATATACGACCATGGCCGTACGCGGCCTCCAGGACGCTTGAGGCGGGTAAACGGGTGGTGACACGATGATCCCTGTGACGTCTTGGTGCTGTTCGCGAAATAAGAGCTTCGCTGTGGCTCTGCTCTCTTTCTCTCTCTCTCGCCTCGCACCAAGGTCTTCCGTTGACGGAACGTTGCCAAGCTCTCGGGTGCCCCCTGTGACGCTCACCATGTGCTCTCACGGAGCTGACAGCCACGACCCCGGCGCGCCGCCGCCGGCCCCCGCCACCACGGCCAAGCCGTACCCCCTCAGAGCCCCGGCGCCTGTTGGGAAGAAGATCACCTCCCTGTACAAGAAGCGACTGGTCAATTTCTTCACGCCGGGACAATGGGAGAAAGTCAACTTGTTGGCGTATGAATTAGCCTGGCACTCTCCTGTCATGCATGGCGCGCCCTACTGACGCGACACACCACACAGGTCGTTGAATCACGGCGCCTACTCCAGCGCGCCACACGTTAAACTCTCCGTCTGGGACGCACCTGGCACCACGCGCCCTACGTTTCTCGAGGCGACGGCCGACGCCAACGCGTTCCGCGACGCGCGGGTCGGCGAAGCCTTTGGCCCCTCGTGGACGACGCACTGGTTCCGTTGCCAGCTCACGCTGCCCGAGGTCCTCTGCGACGCGGGCGTTCACGTCGAGCTTCACTGGGACTGCAACAATGAGGCTACCGTGTGGACTGCCGACGGCGAGCCGCTTCAGGGTCTCACCGGCCGTGGCGAGCGCGTCGAGTGGGTCGTCCCCGCGTCCTTCAAGGACGGCAGAGAGCATGTCGTCTACCTCGAGATGGCCTGCAACGGCATGTTCGGCAACGGACCCGGTAGGCCCATCTTCAAGAACAATGCCGGCGGCGACTCGATCCAGCCGCCGGACCAGGACAAGTACTTCAAGCTTGCCAAGGCCGAACTCGTCGCCGTGAACCTCCCGGCGAGGATGCTGCACATGGATTTCACCATTATCAACGACGCCGCCATGGAGCTGGCCGAGGATACATGGGAGCAGCACGAGGCGCTCAACGTGGCGGGCAGGATCATTGAAACGTTCAGAGTCGGCGATGAAAGCTCCATCGCCAAGTGCCGCAAGATTGCCGCCGAGTTTCTCGGTGATGATATCGATTCGCCGGCCGTGTATGAGACCAAGCTGGACCGGAGGCCGACCATCTATGCCATTGGGCATTGCCATATTGACACGTGCTGGCTCTGGCCGTGGGCTGAGACGAAACGCAAGGTCGTCCGATCGTGGTCGAACCAGTGTGACTTGATGGACCGCTATCCCGAGCTCAACTTTGCGTGCTCGCAGGCGCAGCAGGTCCGTGACGCCGAGTCTGCCTCGAAATTCCGGGAAGCATACAGTAACTGACCTACAGTAGTTCAAATGGCTCAAGGAGATTTACCCCTACGGCTGGGAGCGCGTCAAGGCCAAGGTCAAGTCTGGACAGTTCCACCCCATCGGGGGGTCCTGGGTTGAGCATGACACCAACCTGCCCTGTGGCGAGTCGCTCGTGCGCCAGTTTCTCTACGGCCAGCGCTTTTTCGAGGCTGAGTTTGGCTTCCGCTCGACGACCTCTTGGCTGCCGGACACGTTTGGCTTCTCGTGCCAGATTCCTCAGATTTGTCGGCTGGCTGGCATGCCGAGGTTCATGACGCAGAAGCCTTGCTTCAACAGCGTCAATGAATTTCCTCACACGACATTTAACTGGTGCGTCTACACGCGTGGTTCGATGCGAGATGCATGGCTGACCTCGTCTTGGTATTAGGGTCGCACTCGATGGCAGCCAGGTGATTTGCCACATGCCTCCGTGCAAGACGTACACCGCCGAGGCCAACTATACCGATATCACGAAGAGCATCTCCAATCACAAATCCCTGGATCAGGACAACACGGCTCTCATGGCTGTAAGAACGCTTGCCCCTGGGTGCCTTGTCGTATGGTCTCTGGTTACTAACCAATTGGGCTACAGTTCGGCAAAGGCGATGGCGGTGGCGGCCCGACGTGGCAGCACTTGGAGAGGATGAGGCGACTCCGAGGTATGGCTGACACCATGGGCGTCATCCCCCGCGTTCACGCCGGCGCCACGGTTGATCAGTTCTTCGATCGGCTCGAGAAGAAGGCCTCGAGCCTCGTGACGTGGTATGGTGAGCTCTACTTTGAGCTGCACCGTGGCGTGTACACCACGCAGGCGCGTACCAAGCTGCACAACCGCAGCTCCGAGATTCTCCTGCACGACATTGAGCTGCTCGCGACGATTGCTTCGATCCAAGATAAGGGGTACAAATACCCGAAAAAGGAGCTCGATGAGATGTGGCAAGGCGTCCTGCTCTGCCAGTTTCACGACTGCCTTCCTGGCACTGCTATTGAGATGTGTTACGATGACTCGGAAAAGGTGAGAGCAAGCAGGAGGCATTTTCTTTCTCATGAAGTCAAGAGAAAAGTGACTGACGAGTGATAGATTTACGCCAATGTTAAGGAGACAGGCGTGGTACTTTTGCAGCAAATCTTCACCGTTCTCGGTGTCGACACGAATGCTGCCGTCGATATTCAAAGTCTCGAGTCCGCTGTTGCCCTTAACACGCTGCCGTGGCCGCGTAAGGAGCTGATCGACGTTTCGGAGACGGAAGTCGTTGTCGCTTCCGGCGAGGGTCATGCGCTTGCTGTCAAATCTTTCCAGACCTCCTCTGACAACGCCAAGGCTGTCACCGTCCAAGAGATCACACCCGGCCTGTTTCAGCTACAGAACGCTCATTTAACTGTCAAGGTCGAGAACGGAACCATAACGTCCGTCTACGATCGCCGAGCTAGGCGGGAGACGCTGGCCGGCAAGGCGAATCAGTATGTTATCTTCGACGACAAGCCGATCTACTGGCAAGCGTGGGACGCTGAGGTGTACCACTTGGACACGCGTGAAGAACTGGGCAACTCGAATACCACGATCCACGAGGACAAGGGGCATCGCGCGAGCGTCGTGACGGAGACGCGCATCAGCGAAAACAGCTCCATCAGGACGACTATCTCCCTCACATCCGTCCTCGACGAACAGCCATCTCTCATCGAGTGCACTGCAGACGTTGATTGGCACGAGACGATGAAGTTCTTGAAGGTTGAGTTCCCGGTCAAGGTCAGCAACACTGAGGCCTCTTACGAGACGCAATACGGCGTCATCAAGCGACCGACGCATTACAACACCTCGTACGTTCACTCCCGGGTCCTCAAGGCCCTTGAGAAGCATGCTTTCGTGCATTTAGCTAACCGGAACAGATGGGACATGGCCAAGTTCGAAGTCTGCTGCCACAAGTTTGCCGACCTTTCGGAACACAATTACGGCGTCTCCATTCTCAACGACAGCAAATATGGCTTCGCAACGGTTGGCAACGTCATGCGCCTCTCGCTGCTAAGATCACCCAAGGCACCGGACGGCAACGCCGACATGGGCCGCCACCGGATTCGCTGGGCCATGATGCCGCACCGCGGAGGGCTCGGCGCGCAGACCGTGCGCGCCGCGTTCAACTTTAACAATCCCCTCCGTCTCGTGGCCACTCCCCAGGGCAGGCCGAATGTACTGGCAAATGCCCCGATTGCGCTCACCGGAGATGATAACCTTGTCTTGGACTGGATCAAGCGTGGCGAAGATGATGAAGACGTGTCGCTCGATGACCTCCCGAAGAGAAAGAGCAAGAGTGTTGTCGTGCGGGCGTATGATGCCGTGGGCGGTTTCTCTAGAGGAACGATCAAGACGACGTTTGCGGTGGACAAGGTGTTCAAGACGAACATCCTTGAGGATGATATCGAGGAGGTTGCTTTTGAGGGCGGCTCGTTTGATATTTCGCTGGAGCCTTTCGAGATTGCGACGTACCGTGTTTTGTTGAAGGAATGAGTGAGCATGGATGTTGCATAGTTGGGCGGCAGTATGGTGTGCATGAAGTAGAGTTCGGCGGAATAAGCCCGATCCCCGAAGACCAGGGGTTTAGCTCTGGTGAAGCAGAAAGCTGTTGTCTTTGAACGCAGCTATCACTTCAATGACAGTGTCGTCTTTCAGCAGGTCTACCCGCGTGCCCTGACTCTCTTCTGAAAGCCCCGCCTCCCGTCATCCGAAGCACAAGCAATGACTCAACACGGCCTTCGACAGCATAAACACCGCTTAGATAAATAACTCTCCACTCTACAAAATGATACTTCCTCATGGTCGAGATCGCGACGCCGTGGCCGTATAGGCACTTTCCGGCACGCTCACTCCCCAGCCGTCCCGTCTCGGCGACCCCTGCAGGCTTTCCCGCCCCATCGACAGACCATCCTCGCCATCCGAGGACCTCCTGTAAAACGTCTCCTTGACGTCCGACGCGTCGTCGTCGTCGTACGACATGCGCGGCACAGTCTCGACCTCTATACGCACCGTCTTGCTGATGGTGAGTTCCCGCTGCGACTCCCTCCTTCCCACGGTCCCGTCTCCGCCTCCAGCCGTCGCTGCTGCTGCAGCGGTCGACCGCCGGCTGAGGACGAGGCTCACGTGCCGTCCGTAGGGGTCGCGGCGCGAGGGGTTCGAGCTCGAGAGCTGCAGGCGGCCCCCCGAGGCCGAGGGGTAGCCGCTCTTTCGGTGGTGGTTGTAGCTGTTGTTGTTGTTGTAGTTGTTGCCGTAGGAGGACCAGCCGAAGCCCCAGTTCTTGAAGAGGGGGCGGAAGGTGGCGACGCAAGCGGCGGTTATGCCGAGGGCGGGCTCCATCACGGACCAGATGGCGACGTCGCTGTGCGTGGTGGTTAGAGGGGGGGGGTTGGACTGAGGGGGAACGGGAGAACGGCTCGGGGGTGTTGTTTGAGGGTGCGAGAAAGGAAACTCACATGGATCGGTAGAGGAATTCGAGGCCAGGAGGGAGGCGGGTCACGTAAGGGATTCGGACGAGCAGGACGACGCCAGCGCTTGGGTTCGTCAGCATCAACTTCCGAAAACTGCCTTCCAGCGAGAGAAAAAAGGGGGGAAGGGAAGGAGGCGGAGGAGGAGGCTCACATCATGCCGAGACTGAGGAGCACGGCAATGGTCACCTTTGTCCGGCCGTTGATCTTGACGTTCCACAGCAGGGCAATGGGCAGCAGGCCGAGGCACCAGTCGGACAGGCAGCTGACGCAGCTGTGGACGGTGGTGGCGTAGGTGACGATGAGCTTGCTGTAGCAGTGGCCGTCGGTGCCGTAGACCTGGGTCCAGAAGTGCGAGGGCGGGCTGCACTGGAAGACGAGGATGAAGAAGAAGGCGGCCGAGATGGCGGCGATGACGGCCAGGTTGGCCCAGATGATCCAGCGGTGCGCGCGCGACGTCGCGAGGCGCAGCAAGAGCACGCAGACCGAGGCGCGGATCGTCAGCGTGATGGGCGCGTACAGCACCATGCAGAGGTACCAGCCGCGCAGCGAGCGGGCCGCCTGGTCCATCGTGTAGCGGAGGGCGTAGTGCTTGCCTGTGGCGCCGTTGATGGCGCCGTCCATGGCGATGGTCGCGTAGGCCACGTAGCCGGCCTGCGAAGAAGAAAGGACCCAGAGTTAGCATGGCGTACGAGCGATGATCTGAATACAAGACATGGCCTGGATGCCTCGAGCGGAGAGGAGAGGGGGGCGTACGAAAGCTGCATAGATGAGGTAGTCATCGAGGGCATTGTGCCTGACGAGAAACGTCTTGACGTAGATTCGGATCAAGACGCTGATGCCGGCCACGAGAAGGAACACGAGCTGGACGTAAAAGAGCTCATGACTGCGGTCCAGCTTGGCGGGCAGTTCGCCGGCGACAGCCATGGCCGTGAGAGTGATTTCGCCGCCAAGACAGACGACACGGACCGACGTCTTTCAGCGGACGAGGTGGAACGGACTTGTCAAAAAGCTTCTTCGGAAAGGAAAAATGAAGGAGGGAAAAATGAAAAGCGACACCTGCAGATGAAATGCAAGGAGTACCAGCCCTACCCTTAAGATGCCATGCGAGAGCGAGAGGGACAAGTGGGCGCATATGGCGTACCTTGCAGCACCGTCAGCGCAGAGTCTAGATCTCGCAGGCCACCAGACCCAGGCTCAGACACTCGGACGGAGGGAGCGCCAGCCTTACCAGGCCTGTATCTGGGGTCTCTTCCCCGGATCTAACCTCTCGCAGCTGTTGGTCCGTCCACGGCGCAGAGGATGCTTCAGAAGGCATGGCGCCATGGGAGCGGTGCGCCTCTTTAGCCGTCGCACATAGTTCCGGGGTAGTAGGGTCGCAGCGATCTCAGAACGGCCGACCGGGCTACCACACAAGAGAGTCTACTGGGTCGCAAAAGGTTGCATGTTCCGTCGTGCTGGGTCGATAGCAACACGCATACTGTTGAGCTCGCACTTGCGTCATTCCCGAGGCACGAGGTCTTCAGCCGTCAACGAGGAACGACGACCCAACCGAGGCACGGGTACGGTCTCACGGCCACACCCTCAGCGTTCAGGGCCACATGGAAACGACTTGGGATGGCAGGTAGACAGGTAGGCAGACACACAAAAGAGAAGAGATGGACGTGCGCCACGTTCAGGGGTTCCCCGGAAGGAGGGGAACGTTTGTGGACAAGATCCGCAAACTGCTTCCCCTAGCGTGCGCCGGGATGCGACAACTGCAGGGGCTAAGAAGAGGTGAGACTGGCTGTTATCGCCAGAGGAGAGGAGAGACAAGGAAATCCACGAATGAGGTCATTTGGGGGTAGGCAACATGTAGGAACAAAAAAAAAAGGGGCGTCGTGTAATGCTGTGAAATCCGTTCATTCCCCCGCTGGGCCGTCTGTTCCTGGGGTTCCGGCGAGGGCCCAGACACACGGACGACGCTCCATGTGTTCATTTGACTTGGCGATCTAAAACTCTCGTGCCAAAGGATGCATTTGTCTGCCCACTCCTCCCCCCTACGCCAGCTGCGCGATCCACTCGCCCACAATCTTGTTGACGCCCGCCGCAGCTTGCCAGAGAGCCCAGTGAGACGAGACGACCTCGCCCCTGGCCAGCCCCTCGGGGAAGTACCTCTTCATGCCCGCCGACATGGAAGGCGGCAGCGCCGTGTCCATGGTCGCGCCAATGTACAAGCCCGGCATGGTGAAGTTGACGCCAGCGTCGTCGCGCCGCCTGAGCAGGGCCAGCTCGTCCTCGAAGTTGGCCTCGGCCGTGCGGTACCAGCTCAGGGGCCCGCGCATCGTGTTCCTGGCGTACTCGGCGACGTAGTACTCGAGGTCCGCCGCCTTGACGAGCGGCGACGCGCCGAGACGGTCCAGGTTGCTGAAGTTCAGACCTGTGCGGGCGTCGAAGCCGAACGCGCCCTCGGGCGTCCTGCCGCCGTACAGCGCGAGCAGTGTCTGTCGGATCCTGTCGGTGCCGCGCAGCTTGGCGTCGAGGGCCGCGTCGCGGAACTGCAGCTGGTAGCCAAAGCTGGGCGTGATGCCGGCGGCGATCTGGTCGGCGAGGTCGACGTAGGTCGATGCCGGCGGGAAGTACGGCGTCGCCACGCTGAAGATGCCCTTGTAGAGGGTCGGGTGCCAGAGGGCGGCGCGGTAGACGAGGGCGCCGCCCCAGTCGTGGCCGCCGAGGATGACCTGCTCGTGGCGGCCGACAATGGTCCTCACGAGGGTAGCCAGGTCGTCGGACATGTTCTTGAGCGTGAAGCTGGCGATGCTGGTCGGCGCGCTCGAGCGGCCGTAGCCCAGCATGTCGGGAGCGACGACCTGGTAGCCGGCCGCCGTGAGGGAGGGGATCTGATAGCGCCACCCGTACGACAGGTCGGGAAAGCCGTGCAGGAGAACAATGGTGCCGAGCGGCGGGCCCTTGGGTTTTGACAAGAGGTAGTGGTATGTGTTGCGACCGATGCGGGTGTAGTGTCGGGTGTGGTTGAAGCCCAGGTCATAGCAGGCGACGGACCTTGCCGCCACAGTCACTGCCAGTACCCATGACAAGACAAAAAGGATGGCGAAAGATCTCATGATGGCTGCTCAAGTAAGGTTGAAAACCCTTTTGGGGAAAACGAGCGGCAGGGTGTGAGTTGATGATCAGGAGTCGGTCCTGATGAGGGAGGCTGGCTCTTAAGTGTTCCTGAATATGACAACGAGCCGAAGAGAGTGACCCAATGATGAGAGGACCGATTTCGTTTCGATTCAATCGCAAGGAGAGTCAAATTCGGGCGCGATGCCAAGGCTGTTTCTTCATCAGGCAATGCTTGCTTGGTGGTGTGTATGAGGGGGGGCCGAGGCAGAGGATGCAGCGTCTCCTGCACTCAGCCATGCCAGCAGTGGTTGTCAGTTGCCCCACCTCTAGAAAGGCAGGATGCTTGGTATACAGCGCCATTAAGTTCTTGACATTACGATGCTCGCACATTTCAGTCGAGGGAACCAGTTGTGGGCAGATGAAAGGAGTACGTCCAGAGGAGGTGGCGTGGCTGTTGGTGGCAGGCAGTTCACGATTGGGCCCTCCTGCGGAGCTAATCGTTTTGAGCGATTGTTGCGAGATTTCACCAGCGTCGCTCTGGGATTCAGCGTCTTTTCTGCAGGATCCTGGTCGTCTTAGGTCCCTGGCTAAAAAGATGCTTAAGATGAGATTCGCGAACCCACAAAAGGCGCGCCGGGCCATTCCCGCCACCCGCCTTCCCCGGCCCCGCAGCGGCCCCACCTGCCCAGACGGGACGGCATCAGCGGTGCCCGTGCCGGTGAGGCATTCGGTCAGATGGATGTGATGGTAAGCTGATCGAATTCATGAGCATTGCTGTACGTGCTTCAAGATGAAGAGAAGATCTTGATACTAGCTGGAGAGAGCTGACCGTTAATGACTCATCATGAAATCCATGCCAGTGGCTGCCAGCGCGGGCAAGTCTCCAGACAATTCGTACGTTCGAAAAGTACGAGCGATGTAAATATTGCTGAGTAGGGTTTCAAACCTAACCATGGGTTCATTCGAACATTAATATTCAATGAGAGATCAATGGCGTTTCACCTCCATTGGCTGGCTCACCTCACCCAAACAACTGAGCAGCCCTATACAGGGCTTGTTGGAAATCCGGACCGAAAAGTCATGACGATCCCTCCCCTCCCTAGTCAGCTTCTGGATCGACTCTACCTGGGGTTCCGACAACTTGGAGACCGGAAGTTAATCAAAATTGACAGTTGACAGGTGGGCGAGGGCCCACGTGGTGATCCAACACACAGATCACAACACAGCCATTGCTTTTCTCATGCCGGCTGTGCCTCAAATGCCACATGTAACAAGCTGCATATTGTTTTGTATGTACAATGGATTGATGTTTCTTCGCAGATGCGACTCATGACAACAGACGCCAAGTCTACCAAGGCCAGGTTGATCAAATGCAAGGACAACAGCTGACTCACAAGTGCGGCGGCAAACAAGTCGTCAGCATGGAGAAATCAGGTCACTCAATAGGTATGAGCAAGCCAAAGGGCCTAGTGGAGGGAGAAGATAAACATGATCTGTTCTACAACACACTAGCATATCTCTCATCAAGTCGCAATCATTGGTAAGCTGAGACTGGACAACAGACTTTCAACTTGACTAAACACAACAGAAACGGGCAAAACTTGTACACACACATATTGACAGCAATTCATCTATTCGCAACGGGCTCTGTCGCCATTATGTAAAAGGGTAATATGTACTCTGAAAACTCTGACGAAAATCTCATCTACTTATTTTTTGTTTTCCCCAGCCCAATAAACATTATCCGAGTGAGCATCCGCCTCTTAGACGCCAACACAGACGTTCGTCTCGGCCCACATGGTGCGGCAGTCAGAGCCAACACCAGTGTTCCACTTGACAAAGTCAGCAAGGGTGATCTTCTGGAAGCTGATGACCTGCTGGCACGTGACGCCCTGGGCGATCCAGTGGAATTTCTTGCAGTTGGTCACCATGCCGGGCTGGATGGGCGTCGGCGTCGCGATGCCGTTGCCCGTCTGCGTGGGCGTGGGGTTGCCGCCGATGAGGCCGACGCAGACGTTGACCTCGGCCTGCATGCCCGTGCAGTCCGACTTGACCGTCGGGTTGAAGCTGACGAACTGCTCGAGGGTGATCTTCTGGAAGCTGTAGATCTGGTTGCACGTAACACCCTTGGCGACCCAGTGGAACTTGGCACAGTTGGTCACCATGCCGGGCTGCGTCGGCTGGGGCGTCGACACGCCGTTGCCGGGGGCCGTGGTGGTAGGGGGCCGGGTCGTCGTGGGCGTGGTGCCGGCGATGAGACCGACGCAGACTTGGACCTCGGCCTGCATGCCACTGCAGTCAGACTTGACCGTGGGGTTGTAGCTGACGAACTGCTCGAGGGTGATCTTCTGGAAGCTGTAGATCTGGTTGCACGTCACACCCTTGGCGACCCAGTGGAACTTAGCACAGTTGGTCACCATGCCGGGCTGCGTCGGCAGAGGAGTCGACACGCCATTACCGGCAGTGGTCGTCGTCGTGGCCAAGGTCGTGGGCGTGCCGCCGATGACACCAACGCAAACCTGCACCTCAGCCCACATGCCGGAACAGTCGCTCAGGACGCTGGGGTTCCACTTGACAAAGTCGGCAAGGGAAATCTTCTGAAAGCTAATGACCTGTTGGCAGGTGACACCCTTGGCAATCCAGTGGAACTTGGCACAGTTGGTCACCATGCTGGGCTGAGTGGGCTGAGGCGTGACGACGCCGTTGCTGGGCGCCGTGCTGGTGGGCTTGGCCGTGTCGGTGGAGCTGCCGACGACGCCGACGCAGACGTTGACACCGGCCCACATGCCGGAGCAATCGCTCTTGACCGAAGGGTTCCACTTGACAAAGTCGGCGAGCGAGATCTTCTGGAAGCTGATGACTTGGCTGCAGCTGACGCCCTCGGCAATCCAGTGGAACTTGTTGCAGTTGGTCACCATGCCGGACTGGGTGGGCTGGGGCGTGGCGATGCCGTTGGCAAACGTCGTCGTCGTCGCGGTCGGCTGCGTCGTCGTCGTGGCAGCGCGAGTGGTCGTGGTGACCTCGATGGGCTCGGGCTCACCGAAGGCCTCAACGCAGTACGAGTTGCCTGCCTTGATGCCGGAGCAGTCTGCGCCAACGGTGGGATTCTGTTTCTTTGCGTCAGTAATTGTATACACAGGATAGTGGGAAATCTACACGTACCCATCGCGCAAAGTCCTTCAGGACAACGACGTTGTCCTCGAGGACACGCGAGCAGGACTTGTCACCCTCGTAGTCCACCCAGTACGAACAGTAGGAACTAGTGCCGGCAGCGGGAGGGTACTTGGGCTCCGGGCCCCTGCGGGCCGAGACGGATGCGACCGCGGCGGCGGCCAGCAAAAGGCTGCACTTGATGAAAGACATCGTGAAGAAGAGGATCAACCCAGACTGGGGGAAGTCGATGATACGGAGGTGCTGTAGCGACTGACGTTTTTGACAGGTGAGAATGAGCCTGAAGGAGGGAGATCATGACGAGGAAGAAAGCCACGAGGGTTCAACCAGTCTAATTATACACCGGTCACTTGAGATCATTCGAGGAAGAATTGTCGTCTCGTGGTGATGTTCTGGATTCACTCAGACGAGAAACGGAAATGGGGTTCATGGTTCAGACTCCTTCTCGGCACGGAGCCGACAGGGGGTTCATACGATTCCCTGCTCCGCAACGGTCCCGCCGACACCCCAAGTGCACAGCCGGGTCTAGGCAGCAGAGATGCACCGTTGCATTGCAAGAGGACCCCTAGATCAATGATCCTGCGTCCGGCGAGCATTCAACCGGAAGGATTACCTTCATATCTGCTAGCACAACATCCGGTTGAAGGATTCAGGACAGACAGAGGGAGGAGAAAAGCCTCAAAATTTGGGCCTGGGTTCGGAACCGTGCTTAATTGTACCTGTTCAAGCCTTGATGTGTCTATTATAAGGTCCGTGACTAAGGCCAAATCAGAAGGTGCACCGAGCTCGAAATTGCTCGCTTTCAGTTTAGCCGATCGACAAGGTTTCTTCTCTGCTTGTCTGATATCGAGAGAACCACAACTGGGAGCTTTCGGTCGGTCCCGTCTGGCATGTGACCATGCACTAAGTCCATGACGGGGTTTCTCTATGGAGCAATGCTCATGCCATAATGCTTGAACACACGTTTAGTATGTCATGAAATGATTGAGGTCCCAATTTGCCACCTTGAAGGATTCTGCGAATTTAGATGAAGCCCCTCCGAGACAGTTGGCTCTTGGGGGAGGTGGTGGAGGGCAGTGAGTTGAACCACGATGCGGAATCAAATGGGCTTCACGCACTTGAGACCTGCTGTATCCTTTACAGAAGAGTGAGTCGGATGGAGAGACAGTTCATGTTGGGTTCATTCAGAGGTCATACGTTTACGCCATCGAAATGCGACAGAGAGACCGCCTGAGTTTTGGGGCTCTTTACAACGATGAACGACGAACAAGATATGAAATGAAGAGGCCAACGCATATGCTACTTGATAGGGTAATCGCCAGAACAGCCCAATCAAGTCGCAACCAAGGCTGTCATGACATACATCCAAAGTAGACAAGGCAGCAACAACCACCGCTCATCTAGAACAGTATTATGACGTCCAGTAGTTGGCCTCGGGCGCTCCTGATACCCTTCTCGAGGGTGTCAGGGCCCATGGAGATCATGAAGCTGGCTGGGTGTCGGCTACCATTGGACCGAAGAGGGTCAAGGGGAAAGGAACAATCGAGGCGGTGAATTTTCTGTAAGGGGATTGAGCGGGCTATATGCTACGGAAGAGTTTCGACTATGAAACCTGTCTAGAGGCACCCCTGAGGTTAATAGGCATTCTCGCTGCTCATCGCGCGGCTTCTACGACTCTGGCTCTGTCTACGGATCGGCGGGCTTCTTGTAGCCACAACCAGAAGCAGCGCCCGTAGCACTGCCCAGCTGTCTCTCGTGGTTGATCTTGAGCACCCAAACCTGCTTTCGCACGTTCTCGTGCTTGACGTTCTGCTCATCGCCAAAGATCCACAACGTTCTGCCGTTCTCGTCCACGCCTTTGGTGCCAAATTCCTTCGCCATATCCTTCATTCGCACCTGAAGAGCCTCTCGGAATTGCTTCTTGGCATTCTTCTTGATAGCGTCCGAAGTTGCGGCCGAGTCAAACGCCGTGTATTTGTACGGCACCATTTGGTTTGCATTATTGGGATCAGGCATCTGGTTGAAGTAGACCGTCTCGCCGCCGCCCTTTCTGATATTCTCAGCGGGTGTGGTACTTTTGGTCTTGATCCAATTTCTCGAGAACGAAGACCCCATGCCCTGTTGCTGGGCAGTGGCTATGAGGTCGGTGCCGATGTTCTTCTGCTTGAAAGGCTCTATTTCAATGGTGCGGCCCACGTGCGACTCACGCAGGCAAGGTGTCATGTTGTTGAAGTAGCCGGCACCGCGGGCCGGATCGAGTTCGTAAAGCTGGGCAGCGCGCTTGCCGAGGATCTTCAGCACGTTGTCGAAATAGAAGTAGGGGTTCTTGCCGTTGAGGCCTTCGCCCTTGCTTGAGGCTCCCAGAATCTTGTGAAGGTCGAAGTCACTGAAGGTGTATCTTGCGGGCGTGGGGGCGTCGCTGTCGGCCGGCATGAGCTGGCCACTATCGGGCGGGAAACGAGGCAGGTTCTTGACCTCCAGAAGCGTCGGCATCCAGTCGTCGGCGATTCGACTCTGATGGTTGTTGCGCGGGTAGTTGGAGCCCGTCCCCTGGGCCATGCGTATGAAGGCATGGAAGTTGAGGCCGTAGTGGTTGCCGCGCCCGTTGGGATAATCCCTGGGCTCCGTGCTGTCGCCGAGGTAGCGGCCAAGCTTCCAAGGCACATCTCGCGTGTCGCCTGGCCCCGACCAAGATCCGTCGGCGAGCGCTCTGGCGGCGCTGATCTCGACGTCCATGCGGTAGACGTTGTAAATGTAGAGGGCCTCGGCACCGCGGACGCTCATTCCTGCGTGAACCATTCTGACCGTGGCACCGAGGATGGCCACGATCAGAGACGGTGCATTGAACCTCATGGTGAAGAGAAGTAAGAAAGAAGCAAGAAATGAGAGGAATCACCCAAGCGAGGGGTTGATAGAATGAGACAAGCAGGCCGCCAAAGGTCAGTCGGTCCTTCGAGACAGGAACTTGACGTGCAAAAGCATCTACATCATGGCACAGAATGGAGGCGGCGTTGATGGCGGCAAACATATTTATCACCCTTGAAGGCCACCGAACGTCCACGCGAAGGCCCACGCGGACCGGACGCCTATTCTCCCGGGTCGAGGCCTCATCCAGGCCTTGCCTTGACAATTTCTCCAATCCTTCGAGGGTTCAAGCACAAAAGAAAAAGGACGTCAGCCCCTTTCGCATTTCGCAGTATTATTCCGAGAGCCAGATGTAGGATGCGGTCCTATGGACAGCCGAAAGTAGGGCAAGGGGGAGGGCGAGCGATAGAACAGGGGGTTCAAAGGCTGTAAGCGATCTCAAAACTTACAGATTGGGGGATCCGGACCCTGACCCTTGTAACTTTCATTGATGGCCCCCGGCTGTAAGAATAAGGTGACACTAGCACAGCTGACCATGTGTGCCGCTGATGAGTTCTGGTTGTAAATTTGTCTTCTCTGCAAGGCCGTACCTTGCCTTGAAGAATCCGATGCCAGAATCTCCAATTCTCGATCCCCAGAACCCCATATCATTCAGGGGTCGACTGGAGGGAGCCCGAGATTACGATTTAACCTTGCACGCCTGGGTAGCCAACTGCCTATTCGGGATTTGGTTGCTGGGAATGACTACCGCATTCATCACGGCTCAGAGAGAAGAACCCCTTGTCCGGCCCATGTCGCATTCGAAGGAGTTAGTGCACAACCACGTAGAGTCTGTCTCCCGGCGGGGCTCGAACGGTCGTCCATGTAAGCTTTTGCCTAGCAGTCTATTTCTGGAAGGATTTCTGGAGGGATGAGTAAAGATTACCTGGGGATGACCTGAGTAGCCTTCGGCCGCGATGCAACCTCACAACGTTTTGGCTGTGGTACCTGCGCCTATCCCGCGGCAGGGGGGATCGTGCCGAAGGATTCGCCTCCTTGTGGTCTGGACCTTTGCGGTGATTATTTCTTTGGCCCAAACAGCCAGAGGAGACACGACGAGAGTGAGGGAGAACGTTCGCAAAACTCGAGCAAACTCGTATTGTGTCGTCCATTGGCTGACGAGACATGGAATTCGCTCAGAGGCACATGCTTTGCCGAGAAAGGGAGTTGAGCCGATCTCTTGACTTTGCACCCCCTCTATCTGAGCCAGACTGAATCCTTCCGTCAATGCAGCGCCGGCCAGGATTCATTCGCAATTACAGGAGACACAGTGATGGTCCAGGCTATTCGGTCTCTCGGCTGGAGTTTTGCCGTCAGTGAATGGATCAATCGCTCTCAGAGGAGGGAGGCGAGGGGTCGGAACAAAACATGGGCAGCCATTGTCAATCGCTTTTCGAGTTGTAGGAACTTGGTATCAATTCGTATAAGTTATCGTAGTTCAGATTTCTCTTCTCCTTCTGAGGACCGAGTGACAGGCCTCTTCATACTGTCTCTCCCGACCGGTAGTTGCCTCTCTATTGGCTTGCTTCTCACCTCCCTTGATCTCACTGGCACATCATTGCCTGGCCCTATACTTTTTGCCAGCCTTGGCCATCACGTTCTTTTTTTTTTCTTTTTTTCCTCTTTGATTCAAGACATGAGGTGTCACAATACCGTCACCTCCATCGGGGGCTGGTTGGGCTTCTTCGCCGCCACCACATCGGCCATTGAGACCGGCTTTGATTCGGAAACCTTCCCTCATCCCGCCCTCGTTCCCAAGCCCACATTTCGCGACCTCTGTCCCGTTCCTTGTGCAGATGCCGGCCCAACGGGTTTCTCCTGGACCGTCGTGCCCTCCATCGCGGCTCTCAAGCAGTGTAACGAGACGCTGCTCTTTGAGGGCAACCTGAACCGACCCATCACCAGCACTGCCAAGGAGAACACAATTCGCGCCTGCAGCATCCCCGAGTCATCCTCCAACACGGCCCTTACCAGCGAACAAAAGTTCGGCCCGCCGTGCCTGGCGTCGGCGGAGCTAAGGCCCACCAAGGTTGACGTCGAGGTCGGCTGGTGGCCGGAGACGGTCGACGGCAGCAAGTCATCCGATATCATCGACGCCACGCTCCAGCTGCAGAAGAATATTATTGAAGACCCCAACTGCGAGTCGACGGCTCTGTTCGCCAAGTCGGGCGATGCTGTTGTCGGGCTGTGGGTCGGCGAGCAGATCCGCAAGACTTCGGCCAAGGACCTTCTCGAGCGTTTCGTCGCCTTGGTCGAGTCCAAGGAGGGCTCGTTGCCTAAGAAGGCAGCTGCCCAGGTCTGCGGCTCGAGTGACGGCCTGCCTTGGAGCCAGAGCTTTGGCATCTACTACGACGCAACCGGCAAGATCAGCGATGCTTTCAGCGCCGTGCAGGGCTGGTCCAAGATGAGTTGTCTCGATCTTCCAGGCGGCGGCGAAACCTGGAAGGGAGAGGAGCTCAGCGTCATCCCAGGTCTCGCGCTGACTCTGGGTGCCGATGCCGTTCTGCCCAAGCACAAAAATTCGTCAGTCTCTGTCACGGCTTCGAGTGTCACGAAACCCACGTACAGCGTCACCTCGCTGGCTCTGGGCCCTTCGACCTCTGTCGAGGCTCGGGCTTACGACCCTTATGATGACCTCAACGATGGCCTCGAGGACCGCGACGAGCAGTGCCGGACCGCCAGGATCGAAGCCACCGACAGCTGCTACAGCCTCGCAACGCAGAAGTGCGGCATCACACTCGAGGCTCTCTACAAGTACAACGGCGGGGACTCCTCCTTCTGCACCAACCTCGAGGTCGACACCTCGCTCTGCTGCTCGGGCGGTGATAAACCCGAGGAAGAGGCCCCCTCCGCATCTTCCGAAGTGCGCAGAGCGGCTGCTGAATGCAAGTATCTGGTCGTGGCCAAGGACAACACGTGCCCTCAGCTGGCGGCTGATTGCGGCATCTCGACAACCAAGTTCTACGAGCTCAACGGAGGCGGCAGCAGCGCCTTCTGCAACAACCTCAAGATCAGGTCGGCTGTCTGCTGCACTGCCGGCGACAAGCCGAACCTCAAACCCAAGGACAATAGTGACGGGTCCTGCGCCGTGTACACGATCAAGAAGGGCGACGGATGCTTCGATATCGCTGATCCCAACGGCCTGACGGTCACGGAGCTGCACAAGCTCAACACGGGCAAAACCTGGGGCTGGGGCGACTGTGATCTGCTCAAGGAGAACATGAAGATCTGTCTCAGCGCCGGCACGCCGCCCATGCCGGCGCCGATCGAGAACGCCATCTGCGGCCCTCAGAAGCCCGGCACCGAGAGGCCCTCGAGCGGCAACCTCACCATGCTCAACCCATGCCCGCTCAACGTCTGCTGCAACATCTGGGGTCAGTGCGGCACGACCAAGGACTTCTGCGTCGATACGACCGTCAACAACACGCCCGGCACGGCCAAGAAGGACACGTACGGTTGCATCTCCAACTGCGGCATGGACATTGTCAACAACAAGGTCGGCCCCGACAAATTCAGGCAGCTCGGCTACTTTGAGGGTTGGAACATGGACCGCCCCTGTCTCAACATGGATGTCGAGTCGATCCCCAAGGAGAATGACATTATTCATTTTGCCTTTGGCATGATCGCCGAGGACTTTTCCATCTACATAGGCCCCAAGGAGAAGGAACAGTTTGACAAGTTTGTCAAGCTGAAGTCCAGCTTCAAGAAGGTTCTTTCTTTTGGTGGCTGGGCCTTCTCGAACGAGCCGGCGACGAGCCACATCTTCCGCAATGCCGTCAAGCCGGCCAACTCGCTGAGGTTCGCCACGAATGTCATCAACTTCATCGCCGCCAACGGTCTCGACGGCGTCGATTTCGACTGGGAGTACCCTGGTGCCACCGACATCGATGGTAGCCAGCCCGGCTCGCCCGACGACGGGAAGAACTACCTCGCTTTCCTGGGCATCGTCAAGCGCCGCATGCCTCAAGGCAAGACTATTGCCATCGCTGCCCCGGCTTCCTACTGGTATCTCAAGGCGTTCCCCATTGCCGAGATCTCCAAGATTGTCGACTACATCGTGTACATGACCTACGATCTCCACGGCCAGTGGGATGTCGGCAACAAGTGGGCTTCGTGAGTCTTTCTCCTCTCTCTCTCTCTCTCTCTCTCTCTTTTCTGCCGCTTGGGTAGACGCTAACAGATCCAGTGAGGGCTGTCCGGGCGCCAACTGCCTTCGTTCGCACGTCAACATCACGCTGACGCAGAGTGCCCTGTCTATGGTGACCAAGGCCGGCGTGCCGTCCAACAAGCTCATGGTCGGTGTCAGCAGCTACGGCCGCAGCTTCAAGATGGCCCAGATGGGCTGTGAAGGCCCTAACTGCTTCTTCCTGGGCGGCCGCAACCAGTCACCCGCCAAGGCTGGTACCTGCACTGGCACCCCCGGCTACATTGCCGACGCCGAGATGATGCAGATTGCGCTCAACGCCCGGTCTGGGTTCGGCAGCTCCAAGGTGACGGCCTACCACGACGAATCGTCCGACTCTGACATTTTCATCTACGACGACGTCGAGTGGGTGTCGTGGATGAGCCCCAAGACAAAGGACAGCCGCAAGCTCATCTACCGCCTCGCCAACATGGCCGGCACCAGCGACTGGGCCATCGACCTGGGCGTCGACGTTGGCCGCTCCAACTCGGAGAAGGCCCTGGACGACTGGCCGGAGCTGGACCTCAGCAGCAACTGCCCGCTCGACTCGAGCTACGACACGCTCGACGCCCTCGATGCTGTCGCCGGGGGCATGGATCCCGAGTGCGCCGCCATGCTCGCCATTGACACGCTCAAGAAGATGCTCGCCAACTCGCTCAACGGCTACGACGCCGCCGCCAGCGGGTACGACGGCCTCTTTGACTTTTACAAGGACTACATCATCAAGTCGCTCGACGGCCGCCTCGAGCGCCTCATGACCTTTGAGAAGCAGTACGGCGGCCGCTCCGGCGACTTCTTCAACTGCTTCGCCGTCCAAGGCGGCCTGCGCGCCAAGCGTAGCGACGCCAAGCCCGCCGACTGCTTCAACCTGCCAACGGGCAAGCCCTTTGACGACTACGCCTACTGGTTCGAGCTCAAGGACGAGGCCGGCTGGCATAAGGCCCTCGCCGAGGAGGGCATCCTGACCGAGTGGGTGCAGACGGGCTACAAGGAGCACGCCAACAACAACGGCTGCACGGGGCAAGACATGTGCATCGCCAAGAACATCTACTACCACGACATTCCCATGCCCAAGGCCAACAAGGACATTGAGGTGCCGGACCCCAAGGAGATCATCCGCATCGCGCGAGAGAACATGGCCAACATCACAGACGCATTTGACGACATATACACGGCCATTGGCTTCGAGGACTGGGCCGGCGGCTACGAAAATGCCGTCGAGGTCCTGTCCGTGCCCGTCTTCATGCTCGAGGACGCCGTCGCCTCGATGAACACGGTCAAGGAGATCGGCAAGGACTGGAAGGAGGAGCAGGAGAAGAACCTCATCCTGCAGATCATTGAGGGCGTCCTCTTCCTGCTGGCTTTTGTCGGTCCCATCGTCGGCTCCCTCGGCCGTGTCGGCGCGGCTCTCGGTCGTCTCATCATGGCCATCGAGGGTGCCGGCGCCGCCGGCCTCGGCGTCTACGCCATCATTGAGGACCCCAGCAGTGCGCCCCTCGCCATCCTGCTCACCATCATGGGCGAGCTCGGCGGACCAGCCGGTCGCAGTGGCCGCTTTGCCGGGTTGAACGCCAAGAAGAACGAGATGTCGCCCAAGCAGAAGGAGAATATGGGCAAGTCGTACGCGACCAACACGCCCAAGGTTCAGTCCATCATGGGCAAGGCCTGTGGCACAAAGTAGAGCTCATGGGAAGTGGGCCAACAAAAAGACATTCCCTAGAGCGCGCACGACACAGCAAAGTGCATACGGCACAGAGTTTCCTTATTTCATGTTGCGTAGCATGGCATGTACCGGTAGATGCAGGCACATACATAGATCCCATTTTCTCCTCTGCATTGGGTCGGGAAACAAAGTGTGAAAAGCGTATAAATTGATCATATATAAATATTTTTCTGGTGCTTGATGCTCTTCAAACCGCGATCATGTGCGGTTCGTGTTGACGTTGTCCCGGGCCTCGACTTCGTCTAAAACCACCTGCGGACCACTCTGTGCGAGACGGAGGGGCAGCAGACCGCGAGAATCACGGCCCTGGCGCTCTACAGCTGTGACGGAGCAAGAAATGCCAGCCACCTCAAAGAGGCTGACGAGACTTGTGATTTCGTCCTGAGGCGGCAGCATCTCGACTACTTCGAGCCGCAGAGTCCGCAGGCAAGGGAAGCGGCGCGCCGCCTGGTCTGCCAGCGCCACGGCATCTCTGTACATGGCTGGCCAGGACGTGATGTGGCCGATCCTGAGCATCTCGAGGGACGGCGGCAGGCGAGAAAGGAAGTCCTCGGGGGTCGTCTGCCTCATCTTGCGTAGCTCCTTTTTGGTCTGTCGCGAGCCGGGGTTCTGGCTGTCTTGTGGCTCATGGGCAGTACTCGGCCACGTAGATTGCTCGACTGTGTGGTGCTGCTCCTGGTCACTGTTGCTTGCTTCTTTATCGTCGTCGCTATCAGTATCACCGCCATCACTGTCATCGTCGTCGCTGTCTGCCTCTTCAGTCGGCCCATAGATGAGCATGCGATCAATCTCGAGCGTCTGGAGAGCAGGGAAGCCAGCCCAAGAGGGGTAGTGCTCCTCGTCCAAAATCCTGAGCTCGGCGTTGATGGACGAACTGTTCTCCCTGCCGATGACAGAGTAGCACAGACGGCGCAGCGTCTTGACCACCAGTGCGAGGTCTTGTCCGGGGCACAGCACATCATCCTCGAACCCCGTGTCCTCGCAAAAGTACTCGAGGTCCTCGAGAACGGGACACCCAGCGAGGACGGCACGTAGGTGCCCGCGCTCGATGCCGCTGATGGACAACCTGCGGAGGTGCGCCAGCGACAGGTCCCACGGCACGCCGCTGTACTGCTGCTCCATCCAGTGATCCGACTCGGCCTCGCAGTCGGGCGCGACGAGGACACGCAGGTTCGGCGCTCGGGCCACGAGGTTCCGCGCCTCCTTGTAATAGTACGTCTCCTCGCCGCCAGCCCGGAGGCCTGGGAAGGCGAGGTACGTGAGGCGCGGCAGGTCATAAGACCAGGCGCGCCAGTCGCTGTGCGCGTCGGCGAGCTCGTCGAGACGCATCATGCGCTCGATGAGGAGCTGATCCAAGGACGGAGCGCAGAGCGCGACAGTCAGGTCCTGAAGCAGCTCGAGCGAGCTGTCGCCCGGGTCGGCGGCGGCGGCGTCGCCCGCTGCCAGGTATCCTCCTCCATCGCCACCGCTGTCGTCGTCGCGTAACCTCTGGCGGCTCCGCGCCGTGACGTCTGCGATCAGCTCGCTCTGCAGCTGTCGCATCTCGGTCACGCCGGCGTTGCCAGTGGGCGTCATCTGCACCAGGCCTGTCCATGGAGCCTGGTATAGTGCCAGAGCGCGCACGCTGGCAGCGAGATCCTGCCTGTCGAGGAGCGTGCGCAGGAAGAGTGCGAGGAGACGCTTCTCACGGAAATGGCAGCGTGCATTGTAGAGCTGGGCGCGGAACGTGCGACGGTCGCCGGCGATGGTGTGAGGCAGCGCGGCGTGGTAGAGGTGGAAGAGCACGGGCTGGGCGTGTGCGCGGAGGCATCTGCACGTGCGACTCAGTGCCGACAGAGTCTTTTGGTCGCCGAAGGCATTGTCAATGAGGGCGAGGGGCGCGTCGACGGCGTGAGCGCGGTTGCAGTGAAGGCAGAAGTGTGAGCAGATGAGGTCCAGCGTTTCTGATGGGATCGTGGCGAGGCTAAGGCTGAGGGTGTCTGACGACGACATGCTGGGCCGATCGGAGAGCTGCTGCCTGGGTTGGGGAAACAGATGGCGAAAGCTGTCTGTGCGAGGACATGGTGTCTGGTTCTTTGCCGCTACATATATCGTGTTTTCTCGTCGATTGAGAGAGGCAAATCGTGAGGAGGAAGGAATTGAACCCCCTGCTGTTCTGGGCCGGCTGCGCGAAGGATCCCTGGGCCTGGAGCCATCTACTCCACCCGGAAGAATCGCCTTTTATGGATGTCTACCAAGTACTGCCATGATGATCGGCCGCGGGCTCGATGTCACTTGCCTTTGAGGATTTCTTCCATGGCGGGGTAAGCGATTGTTGGGCGGGTGAATGGCGGCCGCGAAGAAGAAGGCTTCAGACCCGATAAGGGAGTGGTTGGTCGAGCTGCGAAAGGGCTTGAAGCTCAACATTGTCATCTTGTTGTGCCTCTTCAAGTACCAGAAGTCGAGGTTTAGTTTTCAAGCAAGGTAGTCCATTATGTTGACAGATCTACATCAAACAAGGGCATAATCTTGCCTAGACTCCAAACCGCGAGCTTATAGTCGAAACGCACAACCAGACGGACTTGAAATAGCACAGTTTGATAAAATGCTGCCAAACGATATCATTCAAGTGTAACTACTTCGATTGTTACTGGGCCGTGCTTGTTTCCCGTCAAGTAATACGCGTGAGCCGGCACTTTGGACACATCTAGAGAATCGCCGTCGCGTCTGGTCATCCCAAATCCCATACAAAATAAGCAACTCGATTCCGAGAACGTCACCGCGAGCGTCGAATTAAGCGTGATTAGTGCAGGAACAGTGATGGTCACACAATCATTCCAACACTAGGAAGGCGGTGAAATTGCAAATGAGATGGGCTGGAGGACGGACGTACGAGCCTTGAGAGCCACATCATCTCGCCACTGGATCCCACTGGATGAAAGCTCTTTCCAGTTGAAGGATATTCCTCAGCTGAGCTAGGTACATGTGCCATTTTTCTGAAAAACAGATGACCACCTCCAAGTCTACCTTGGGCTTGAGCCTTTGGTCCTCGTCTGATTAATGCTGGCGAAGGGCGGTCACTGATCCAACCATGTTCTTGAGAGGTCAGCCAATGAAGCTTTGTATTGGATCTTAGGTAGCTTAGATTAGACAGCATCGCAGTGATGCAAACACTTTGTTTATACTTGGAAACATACTTGTCATCATGAACAACGTGAGAAACTGAACGCTGCCGATTTGACATTAATACCCAGACGATGACAGAGAGCTATTTCTAAAATCGAGTGTGCGACATGAATCAAATTGCATGAACATGCATCGCAGGAATACGTACACAGTCTGTTCCAAGATCGTAATTTCATGTTGATTGTCCATATGTCGAACACGCCACTCGAATATCGATGTCGGTAAAGCTCCTGCTTCAAGCTACCACAACTAAAACAGAGCAGAGTAGCAGTATAGCTTGATACAACTCAAGATATCTCCTCAACCATTTGACATAGTGCGCATTCGGAAGACGACTTCTTAGCACTGCATCCGCTAGAAAGGCTGTTTCAGCAGTAAACTACGAATTCTGGTGGACTGGATGAATATTGGGAAATCCAAGTCTTTCAAGTCCGTCCGGAATCGCCATAAACGACCACCGCTATCATGCAGCTGTGTAGATTTTCTCTCTCTGTAGAAAACCCTGCTTGCGTTTGCCACCTAGATCAATATCATCCTGCCTTTGGTTTACTCTATCGAAATATCTAAAGCCCTGAATCTCAGTAATCCACTGCCAGCCCCTCAGACAATGCGAGACTGACCTGTGACTCCAGTCAAGCACCATCCCTTTTGAGGGACATTCCCAAGGATTTAATCTATCAGGTTACCAGTGGCGAATTGGTGCGGTGCCTTCACAGTTCACTCCAAGGCGAGAGGAATAGCTGTGGCGCCGAATAGCGACAAGATGACCACGGCGGACAAAAGTTTCCCAATTTCAGCAGCCGCACCATTCCTCTAAAGCCGAGGGAATGAAATTGTTATAACATCCCCAGAGCACGATAAAGGTTCACCCATCATCGGCAATGTGCACCTGGAAATGGAAGCAGATAATCAAGCCTTCTGGGCCATATCCTCAATGATCTTAAGATATCTCACATGTCAGCCGTCTCGACACAGAGATACAACAACACAGTGTATTTCGATAACAGAAATACAAGACTGGCCATGACAAATAACTGTGCACTCCTTCCGTACCAAATACTCATAACACCCCCCTTACCCACGTCCCAATCTCGAAACAAGAGATTGGGAAAGACGGCGGATGTTTCACGGCATAGGGCCCCAGCCCTTCCATCCCGACTTGCACGTACTTCAATGGCGAAATCTCACCAGACAACAGGACAGACGTCGACGTCTGATCAGCTCAAAGGGTAAGGGTGCTGCTGGCTGGTCCGGGACGGTCGAAGCCGACACTCAGCACTCGGAGCCGATGCTGGGCAAAGCAGGGTCAAAGCACCCGCGACACGCAAAATGGTCGATCACTCCATGACAAGAGGATGACGACTTCTATCCTTTCTTGGGGCTTCCAGCATGCTGGGTCTTCAGACCAATGACACGTGCTCATATGATGGCCGAGGTTGGGAGCTTTTCGTCCCGTGAGTCTTGTTGGGCGTTACATCGCGATCAGCACACGATTGACTCAGATCTGTTGCTTTCGAACTGGCGATCCTACGGTACTTGGAGCCCAGTCGATAACAAGAGGCCCTGTGTGATCACTTCGGCAGTCAGCATTTTCCGGGTGCTCCTGATCGTCGGTCATCTCCGCTCACGGGCGCATTCGCCCGGCAAAGTTTACCACGCTCTTCTACCTTGGTGGTTACGTCGAGCGACGAGCAAACGCACCGGCGCTGCTGCACAGGCTCGATAGTATGCGCCAGACACGCTCTCGCATCAGTGCCGTCGCCGTGCCACAAACCTCAGCTTTGCACACTGCACCGTCGCAGCTGACCATGCTGCGCCTCGGGAGACTTAGCCATCAAGTGCAGTTCCCATCGCTCTCGCCGTGAGACATGGTCCATCGAGCTTGTCGATCGCCATACCAGATCAGGAACCCACTAAACCCGGCGCGGAGGTTCCGCCTCGCCGCCAGGCCGGGCTCAACGGAAAGTCCCTCTGCTGTCATACTCGAGCCTATCATCAGAGACAGGCAAACAGGGCGAGCCACTCACACGCCATTCCCAAGTTCAAGACAGATGCAATGGGATGAGCCCTGACCCGACGGAAGTTTCGCTCGCGAGCGATTGGCCAGTGCCGGAGATCCCCAGGGGACACGGGGCCTTGTCAAATCAAACACTGCATCCAAGTGCCGCCTCGCGCGGGATGGGAGAGAGAGAGACACGATATGCCCTCGTTGAGCCTCGAGTTGCCCTCCACCAGGTCTTGAGCGGCCTAATGCCCCCCCCGCGCCAATCAAGTGACATCGGCGTAATGCCGATCTTCGACAAAGCAATGTGGCTGTCGGCCGAAATGACAGGCCCCTGGCGAAGGCTTCGCGCTGACACGAATATTTGTATGAAGGATGCACCCATTAATCGACAAGTCGATCTAGTGGCTGCACTACTGCGGCATTTGGAGTGACAGACGTCTCGCCCTTCTCCAGCAACAAAGAAAGGTCAGAGCATTTCTCTCGCAACACGCCTGAGAAAGCACCCGGAACAGGGGAGGACGCCGAACAAAAGAGCGCGTTGGCGCCTGCCTCGGCTCAAACACGGGACGTTCTAGAAGCCCCAGAAAAGCTTCCAATCTGGAACACTCGGTTCGCCGTCCCAGCGGCCCTGAGAACGCAGGAGACAGGAGTGCGCACTCTTGAAACAGTCTCGTGAAAGAAGCTGATGAGGGGCTCGACCGGAACTTTGTGGACCAGGTGAGCATCGCGTGCTCGGAGGTGAGCCGCATCAAGATGCCACAACGCAGGGGATTGATTACAGAAGGCAGGCCCTTGAACATCGCCCGGGTGGTCCAGACGCGGCCGCTGCGTGCAGCGTGTTGCTGTCACAAGTATCATCGTCGCGGGAAGCAAGGGGTCCTGGGCCCCCCAGAAAATGTTTTGGTGGGGGGAAAGGAACAATCAAGGGTTGCTGGCTGACAAGTACGAGATCGACGGCCATGATTGCCGTCTTCTGATCAGCTTCTTTTTATTTTAGTTCACTTCCCGAGCTAGCCGCCCGTGGGCGGATGGCCGATAACAGCCATGGCGGTGATGAAGGTGCGTACGTCGTAGTGCAGCGCACCGCAGCGACTTGTCATGAAGATGCTATTGGGGGACGAGCTGGTAATGTGACTGATTTGCGGTCACCATCGAAAGTTGTCCCGCGGGGCACGTTGATCGGCCTTGTCGGTCAATCGTGCGATGGGCGTGATCAGTGAGGCGGTAGTGGGCGGGTTCGAAGCATGATACTGGACCAAGTGGCATTGCGTCTGCATGACAGTATTACAGTAGTCTTCTTGGCTAGCGAAGAACTCCCTGTGCAATGCCCTGGCCTCCCTCGACGGATCGGCCAAGCCCAAAAAATCAATAGGTTCTCGGCAGCCTCTGTCGGTGGGCAGGCCGCTCTGCTGACTCCCAGTGTAATGACAGAGGCGCATGATTAATGTCGGCTTTGCCCGACACGTATTAGCTGACTCGGATCATGTCTGATTGAGATCACCACAATTATCGATTGAACCAGGTGCGGGCTTAGGGTCTTGAGCGACATGGACACAAAGACTGCCTCAATCAGACCGATTGAACCAAGCTGGGGTAGCAGTAGTCATCTGGAGGAAGGGGAACGAGACAGCAGGATAAGCGGTGAACTGGCTTTCGTCCCATGCTGGTCGTCGTGACGCGGAAGGCCGGAAGCGAGTGAGCTATCGCCGGATGCAGAAGAAGGGATCGATTCTCGTCGCGAGCGCTGCGGCGCTCGGCGTGGCGCACGTCGGTTTGTACATATCCGTGACCATGGTGGCGCCGTAGACACCGCCATTGGCACTTAGCATGCGACTGGTGTTGATGTGACGGCGTCCTGGCTCCCGTTACTTTGATTGGGGTTGACGACACTTATTTGCATATCACCAACCTTGTACCAGCGTGCTAGTAGCTTCTGTTCGTGTTTGCCAATCTGGGCCACTGCACACTGGCCTGGGCGGCAACAGCACGTTTCAATGGCGGAGGAGGCCCAGACGGACAGGGTCCAACCGTCTAATCCTCGCATCCTTCGTCGTCGAGGGGTTCGGGCTGGGGGTGTAGGGGGCGGTGCAAGGAGGGAGGACATCAGCAATCACAGCAGCAAAAGCATCAATAGGCTTGCCGAAAAAGGTTATATATGTCGCAGCCTCATCTTTGGATCTTGTGGTGACGTGGTGGTTTCGTGTGCAGCATGCGAGGGTCATCCTCGCCTTGCGGAACCCGCACGGGGGGATGGCGAACAGACCACGGCGCTGGTGCCCAACTAGGAGCTCGTCATCCGGGCCACATGGTATGTCAAGGAACAAGCCGTCTCGTGTGTATATTAGCTCTCGAGATGGCAAGGCCGGTCGATGAGTGATGACTCGCCCCTGAACGCCAGCGGGAGGGCTGCGACGCGTGTTCCTGGCGACAGCGGCGAGGCATGGTGGATGTCGACCAGGCGGCGGCGCTGAGGTCATTCTTTGCCTGCGCGCCGACAGAGGGTAAGTTCCCGGGAAGAGTCCGGAGGCGGAAGCGCTTTCTGCTGCTCAACCTCCGCCGAGAAAGAAAGAAGAAGAAGCTTTTCGGGGTTCGCGAAGTGACTGGCGCCTTTGTCTGGCGCCGATGGTGGTCGGTGGTGAATGTCGCTACTACCGCATTGCGCCCGCTCTGCTCTGACTATTGCAGCCGGTGTGTCGCTGTGGACCTGGCGGAGTCAAGTCACGTAGCCCCGTATTCAGCTCAGCTTGTCTGGCTGCGCGAGTGGCAATGATGGCTGAGCTGCAGAGTAGAAGTGTTGCGAGGCGTTCAAGCTACGGGCCATGAACTTGTTTCCCGACGCTGGTGAGAAATCGAGGCAACGCAGTGTGAGGCAGTGAGAGGTTGAGGTGTGGAGGGGATGGGTGGGCAGATTGAAATCAAGCCAACGGGGCCTGCTGCGTGTGCTGCAATTTGTTCGCGTGATGGGTGATTCAGGGAAGGCTTGCATACCATGTCTGCTGCGGCACCTCCTTCCCCAATCAGGCCTTATGCACAGTGTCACTGAAGGTGGTAAAGATTCACGATACTGAAGGGAAGTTCTTGGGCTACCTAGGATAGTCGCACGATGGTTTTCAGAGCTTCTCCCGATGGTTCATGGGAAGGAAGGTGCAACTGCTACTGCTACGCCGTACTTACCCACTTGCCCACGGTAGAGCAGGAGCTTTCCATATTAGGGGATTCATTGAATGCCTGTTCCATGCAGGGACTGGGTCCAGGAACCTGTATTGGCCCCACCCTCCCCCCACCAAAACAGAACTCATCGTTCCTTGCCCTCGACCTCACGCTCGTTTGCCCTTGCCCTTGCCTCGCCTTGCCGCCACAAGTCTCCACCCTGGCCCTGATGCCAACCCAGGTGCCAGGCCACATGTCGCATGGCTGCAGGGGCGCATGGGCGCAAGGATCCCAGCGACTCGGACTAGGCTTGCCTCTAACCCGATTCCGGAGCGAGGCGGCTCAAGGGTCTAGACAGGGCAAAGTAGCGTAATTGCGATTGTGAGTACAAGTAGAGCCCTCGCAAGTGTGCCTCGATTGATGCATGGGAAAGGAGAGGAGGAGTGGGGGGGAAGGGGGGGGGGGACTGTGCAAAGGGGGGTTCAACCATCGGCCCAGCCCCACCACGTTGCAACGATTTCATGGCAATAGCTGAACGATGTGTGCTCGGTCAACACTCACCGCTGTTGTTTTTGGTGTGGTAGTGGACGAAGAGCATGCGACTGTTCCCTGACGCAGCATGCAGTGGCTGCCACCTGTTGTTACTGCTGCTGCTGCTACTGTGTGACGGCGAATTATCGCTGCCGACTTCTGCAAAGGACGAGTCATCCAGGATAGTCGGTCAATGCAGGCCAAGTTGACTGGGGGGGTTTTTTTTTTTTTTTTAAACACTCTTTCCCTCTCGCCTCCCGACGGACTCTCTTGCAGACTCGGGCTCCGATGCGGATGCGAATGCGGCGACTGGTGGCAACTCGCCGATGAGAACACCCGTCAGTAAGCAAGTCGACACACACCGAGCTGAATGCATCGGCATTCCAGAACATGCTTGCTGGTGAGGCCAGCCAGGCACTTCTGAGGGCCCCGAATGAGGTTGAACCCCCTGACGTAAGAAGGTGCGCCATAAACACCCTCGCTCGTACCGACGAGACGGGGCAGCGGCACCCCCATTGCCATTTCCACCCCAAACCATCTCTTCCTTCCTTTTTCTAGACCCAGGCTAGCGATGATAGCAATGGTACCCCCGAGGAAGCAAGGTCGTTCGTCCTGGCGGCGGACGGCAAGGCAGCATACGTTGCCGCTCCTGGTTCGGAGCGCACCCTTAGGAAGAAATGGGACGGAGCGGCCGTCCCAGACTAGAAGTCGAAATCGAAAGAAAGAAAGAAAGAAAGGTCATGAGCCCCCCCCTTTCCCGTCTCCACCGCCGCCCTTTTTTCCCTTTATTTCTTCGACGCTACACTAGTGCGGAAGGAACGCAGAGATGAAGCTGGCTCAAGTGTCGCGCGGCGCGGCGCCCAGGAGATGGAAAAGGCGGAGGCGATCGGAAAGTCGGGGATCCGTGGTTTTGACTCGTTCGCCCGCAGGGCCCCCGACTCAGGCAGGGCTCGCTCGTAGCCCTTGGAAGAAAAGGTGATCAACGATGACGCTCGCCATGCCTCACTACTGCCACTGAATCGACACACGCAGTCAGAGTGCGTGCGGTGGAAGCGGGTACATGGGACAATGCAGCCCATGCCAACACGCTGTTGTGGCGATGTTGGCCTGTTCTTTTGCATGTGTGTATTCCGCCCTCCACACGCACTACTTTCTCTGTCTCTCCTGAGCTATGAGTTGGACGTGACGTTTTGACCTCTGTGTGCAGTCGTCATACGAGCCCGCGCTGCCGATTCGGCAAAGGAAGCCAGGGAGATTTGACGATTCATCGTGGGCATGCCTATGGCTGAACGACGGGGGGCTTGTTTATTGATTTCGGGAGTGCCACCATCCTTCCGGTTGCTGCTGTTGGGGCTTTTTGGGGCGCCCTCCGGCGACATGTCCTGTCTTGTCTTGCTGTGTCTTGTCTTGCGTTGCATCGTATCCTGCACAGATCTCCATGGGAGCATGCGCCGCATTGATATCGAATGCCTGCGCACCGGGCTCGCCCAGCCGTTCGAGCGCCGCGCCGCAAAACCACCGCATCGTCGCATCCAGCCACACCCAGGCAGGTTTGGGGCCCATGGCTCGGACGTTCCACTGGATTGCCATTGACCAGCGGGCATCAGGTGCTCCGGTGTCCGCCCCAAGAGGCCCGGCCGAATGTCAGGCGTCTTCCTCCTGCCTTCGGGGCGAGTTGCCAATTGCATCGAGATGCGGCCCCGGCGATAAATAGTGTACGCCCTCTGACGTAAGTGGTCGCCCCCCGTTGTTTGCTTGACTCGTGGTGCTGTGGAAGAGACAGACGCGCCCAGCCGGCGGCACGGGGCAAGGGAAGGGGGCAACCTTTTACTGTAGGAGCGGAGAGGCAAGAGGGATGGATGGATGGATGGGTGACTAGGTGGAAAATAGGTGGCGGGCGGCGAGGAACCAGCTGGCCCAGGGTACATTAGCAGCTGCAGTGGCGGGCCCAGCGGTGTCCAGGGCGAGTTCTTGGCGGCATCTTCCAGCGCCTGTAGCGCCCCGTGTGCGCTGGAAAGTTGCCGGCCAGACGGGGCCTGTCCGCCCCAGCCGGGCTTGGGTCTAAGTCGGGACGGGGCGGTCAGGCATGAGAGGTATGGTAGACATGTCTTCAATGGTAAGGACGGCCGAGGCTTGGAACTGAGGTGGGACATGGCATGGACGCCCCACGATCTGCCTGGGATGAGAGTGGAAAATGGACAGACTACCTGCGGTGCCTGCCTGTGTAGGAGGCATGTAATGTCCTTGCAGGATGCTGGGGCTTTCCCCCACCGATGGGGGATGAGGATGATTTAGGTCGGGTAATGCAAGTAGGTAGCATATTCAATGCAAGCAGCGACGCCCACATTATCAGACACAGGTGGGTTTTAATAAACAGCATTGGTACCAATCTCCCCCTCTTTGAGACCCCCTCCACACGCCGCCCCCTTAAGGCACCCTGGGCTTTCTTCCCATTGCAGCGTCAAACCCCCAAAGATCCCTTTCCCCACTTGGCTTGCGTCCCTTGACCCCCCCCCCCCACCTCTCTTCTAAAACCCGAGCGCAAGTCGCCTTGACTGTC
>NW_021167408.1:18771-48027 GCF_003724135.2 Verticillium nonalfalfae | reverse complement strand
CCTCTGCACCAGATAAGCGCCAGTTGGGTCGGACATGCATTCCCACTACACGCCAGTCCCGCCAGACACACACCAACCCCACCAAACACCACAGGACGACGCCTCGCCGAGGTCTGCGTTCTATGACCCCAGCACGTCGTATAAGACGAAGACGTCCATGGTGGCCAGACGCTACGCCGTATGCCTCTCCACCGAACTACGTACACCCGTCAGATACTAGATCACCGTCAGATGCTAGATCACCGTCAGATGCTAGATCACCGTCAGATGCTAGATCACCGTCAGATGCTAGATCACCGTCAGATGCTAGATCACCGTCAGATGCTAGATCACCGTCAGATGCTAGATCACCGTCAGATACCAGAGACACCCACGCTTGACATCCGCATCATGTCCCAGACGAACCACTGGCCGGAGTACATGCGTCTCGAAGAGGCCGTCCATCGCGAAGACGATCTTTTTGGGCCACTCCTCGCCGAGTCCATCAACCTGTCCTCCCTCCCGTCTACCTACTCGCATGACCAGGACGATGTGTTCCTCGATATGGACCCAGAAACAGCCGCCCTGTTCCAGTCCGCTCCTGTCGACCTGCCCGACCTGGACTTCACCCTGCCAACATGTCCGTCCACCCCGGCCAACGTCGTTCCTCCTCCTCCACCCCCCTCCGTGCCGGCTGCCATGGGGAGGAGCGGCGGCGCATGCCCCCGGTGTGGGGCCCACCGAAGGTGTGTTGCGACTGCGACTGACCGTCATCCCTGCCTTCGTCCCCTGCTCGCCCAACTAACCTGATTTGATTCTAGTCAAGCATGGACAGATGGCAAAGCATGGGTAGACTTCGACACGCGGCTGGCCCGCATGGAGGCTACCATGAACGAGACGGCGTCGGCTGTGGCCCGCATGGAGGCCACCATGAATGAGACGGCGTCGACTTTCCAGAGCCTCCTGCCTCGTGCCCTACGGCGCAATGCAGAACCTGATCGACATTACCATACTGTTTGACGAGAACATGGAGAAGCTGAAGCAGTCCTTGGGCTTGTTCACGCGAGGCATTGTCGAGCATTTCTTTGGGGACGCGACCTTGGCTGACGTGGAGACGTTCGCTTCATGTGATCCCTAGCCCCTGCGCCCAGGACGGCCAGGACGGCCAGGAGAGAACCTGGAGAGTCTGTTCAACGACTTTGCTGCCCTTTGGCAAAACACGGCAGAAGGTGAAGGGCGGATAGTGGGATAGCCTGACCTAATTCAGGATGCGAAATCATTTGTGCTGGAGTCGTAGGTTTTTCTGAAGGGCAACCCCGCCTTCGGGGATGGAGAATGAGAAAGAAATAGGTTCTACCCCGAAACCAGATTTGAGTATAGATGGAGTATCATCCAATCTCAATCAATCCGAGAATCGGAGAGACAGTTCCATCGAAGTTATTGCCTGGTGAATAGCTATTGAGAGCACTACAGAACCTCTATCAGACCCTCCTAATAACGGCGCTACTTCCTTCGCAATGGCCACGCCAATTGAGGCTCGATAGGCTTGCAGGAAGACTCCCTATGCTGTCTCCATTCTGCCAGCGGCCACTTCTTCAACCAACGAGGCAACAATGTTCAGACACAACCCTTGGCCCCTTTTTGCTAGGCTTGAGAGACAGTACAAGATGCCATGCCCCATCGTTAATGTGTGAATGGGTTGACGGTTTCCAGCTCCTCCATCGGAATCTCGTTGAGCGAGGTCGCCAGGTGGTAGAACGGCGAACAGTGGAATCGTCGAAACTTTCGTATTCGCGATGTTGTTCTCCGGAGGGGATTCGTCTGGGGCAAAGCGTGAAGGTCTGTCACCCGAGATGTTCTCTTTCACCCACGGCATGAGGACCGATCAGAATCCGTTTTCTGGAGAACTCGTGGCGGCGGCATATGCATTGCGGTTTCTGCCGCAACTAAGGGGTCAGAGGGTGACGTTACTGACGAGCAACAAGGCCGCGGTGCTGACACTTCGGAATCCCCGACAACAATCCGGACAAGAGTATGTTCGCTGCATCTACGAGGCCGTTGGTCGATTACGAGAAACCGGGACCACAATGACAGCCGTTTGGCTTCCCAGTAGTCTCGAGGACGGCCTCCTGAAGAGAGCGAAAGAAGAAGCACGAAATGCCAGCCGAGAGGGTAATTCGCCTGAAAAGCAGTTCCCAAAGATGAGATCCACCGCCCTCAATGCTGCGAGGCATCAACTGTGTGTGGAGAGACGGCTGCCTGACACCGTTGTAAAGCTCTCTAAGGAAATCGATACAGCATTGCCCGGCAAACATACTCGAGAATTGTATGACAATTTTCCTGGGTAGAGGCTAGCATGCTGGCCCAGCTTAGGATAGGCATGGCGAGACTGAACGCTTCACTCTTCCGAATCAGAGCAGTACCTTCGGCTCAATGCGCATGCGGACATGCGAGAGAAACGGTTGAGCACTTCCTCCTCCGATGCACACGATGGGCAACAACGCGCTGAGATACTCCTGCGCCCTGACACACAAAGAGACAACATCTCCTTCCATTTGGGAGGAAAGACGACATCAGATGGTGACGACTGGAAGCCAAACATGGAAGCTGTGCGACCTACGATACGCTTTGCGAAGGCCACGGGCCGACTGGAGAATGCGTGGTCCCTGATAACGGCCCAACACGCCACTCCCCCCCCCCCCCCCCCACCTCGTGTAGAACCTGGCCTATAAACGGGGATGCCCATTCCCCCCTCCCATACTTAGAACTGAGCGTTTGCTACTTCAGGCTGAGCTGGCCGCGGTCGGAAGCGCGGCCCGTTCATACCTCTCTACATATTCTCCAAGATCCATTCCTCGTCGGCCAGCGCCTTCGCCGAGGACCGCTTCGAAGCAACCCAATGGAGCATCTTCCGTATCATGGCGAGGAACCTCTCTCGACTCTCGCCTTCCAGGCCGACCTCTCTCTCCTCGAGCGATGTGCTGCGGTACGTCTGATGCTCTGGGTCGTGTCCTGTAAACAGGTGGCCACCTTGGAATAGATACCAGATCTGTTAAAACGATACAGGGGCGGGTCAGCTCTTGTATCTGCGAAGCCTCATGTTCGGTTCAAGTCCTTACCATGCAACCCGTGTTCCATATATCGATCTGATACGACCACGGCGCTTCGATGATGACCTCGGGTGCTCTGTAAATCTTTGGTATCTGGAGCTCGCGTGACAGACAGACGGTTCGTCGGTCCATTGTCTTTCGAGGAGATGGGTCGACCAGCTCTTGATCCTCGAATGCGGTGAAAACCGAATCGTCCTTGATGCCAAACATGATGTTATCGGTTTTAATATCTACTCCATAGCAGCTCAGCACCGTTCGTACGAAGCGGAGGATGAGGATAATTGAGCAGGAGCGTAACGCTTAATGTCCTTTGAACAGAATGTAAATGCAATCTGCTGGCCCGCTGTGGACTAGTTACTGCGACTGAATTTTCCATGTCACCGGCAAAAAGAAAAAAAGAAATTTAAGCTGAGGTACATAACCAATGTACTATAGCCTGCCGTAATTTTCACTGTCAGAACTACGACGACCATTTGACTCGATCATTGGCATCAGTCCCGTGTGCACGCGAATCTCCTGGGCATCTACAATAACATCACGACCTCCTCCATTCTTGGCTTCTGCACTCTTGCCGTCCAATCCATTGTGCAAAATGTACTCGTCACTGCCCCAGGCTGTAGCCTGTGGAATTGAGAGCGGGTGTGGAGCTGCTCCCTTCTTCCGGCTCGTATCGAAGTGACTACCACAGCCATTGGTGCCCGCGGGGTTTCTGTCGAGCTGGTAGCTTTCTGCTACGGTGGGCGAGGATCTGGTGAAGTGCGTGCTGAGTCCAATTTTGTTGGCAGCTTTTCGAATCAGGGGCTGGATAATGGGCAGATTCGTTACGACGATGGCGACAAAAGTCTCCCGGCAAGCCCAGGAGCTGCCCGAGACTGCTCCTTCGGGCCCGGGCTGGATGGCGTTGATTGATTAGCCAGGTTGAGCTCTGCATGGAGGGGGTAAAGGGTTCCTGCAGGGTCTTCGTTCGGTGCGGGTTGGACTTACTGTGCTGATCACCACAGCTCTAATCGTAGCAGCCATGACGACGAATAGGGCGCCGCTGTTGGATCGGAGAATGCCAAAGGTAAACAAGGGAAGGCAGAGTCTACCAAGATGGAAGCAGCTAGCGAGGCTCCGATGACCATCGAGTACCACACGACAGCATCCATGTTCCGGTGATGCGGCGCGAGAGTGTTCTGTCATGTCATGCTATTCAGAAGAAGATCGAATAAGTCTTGAGTTTTGACCGCCACAGGGCCATGTCCTTGCCCTTATCCCTACAGCTGCACCAGGTAAGGCTCAGGAACGAGACGAGCAAGTCCGTGCGGCGGAGCATAGGGGTTGAGACGAGGGCCCAGATCGGGGCCTGAGTGAAATGCCGCCACGAATTTGATGTGTCTTGGGCCCAGAACTCGTAACGCTTAATATATATACCGACCGAACAAATCATCCCCGATCATGATGTTTGCACCAAGGCCCAGAGCTCCCAATCTTCCTTCACGATGACGCAAGATCAAGCGACGCATACGCCAGCAGGCCACCACCCCATGGCGGTGTGGCGAGACTAGGGCGTTCCTCGAGCAATCAATGCGGACTTTCGCTACATGAGAATTGTAAGCGCTCCATCGCTGGCCGCGCGGCTAGTTGGCTAATATCCCAGTGCCACTCAAGCAACAGCGGACCCTGCAGCTGTGACATGACCGGAAGGCTCGACTACGATCTCTGGTCGTTCGTTGATCCAGCAGTTCGGCAGTGTGCGGGACAACTATCGCGAGGTCGCCAAAAGGGAATCAGGAGCGGTCCTACGTCCTGCAGCAGCAGCACGACAGTCTCAACGCTCGCTGGTCGGCCTACTACATGAGCTGCAGAAGGAGGTCCAAAGAACGGCCAACGGCCTCCAAAGGCCCTCAAGGTGCCGTTCAAGTCGAGCCGTCTGAGGCGCTCGACACACGAGTGGGCACCGGATAGGGGCAAGGCAAGGAGAAGAATCGTCAAGAGCATGTTGAAAGACATATTGATGTAGCTTGTCTGCCCCCAGCAATGGACTCAGTAGACCCGACGTTAGATTTATGCATGCTTGATGGGTGAAGTCAAAAGCAGGCGACAGCCATATTCGTCCTCGGCCAGTTTCGGCCATTTACGCGTTATCCAGCGCAGCGGGACACCTTGTGTGTATCTCACCTAAGTTGGCGGGATCAGATCGCCAAGACTCCTCCGCTGCCCAAGGCCAACTGCTGCTCTCTCATGGAGCGGGATGGACATACGCTGGAGGATCTGCGCGCAGTAGGTGCAGTGGCCGTCAAGTGCACGTCTGGCTTGCCATTTTGCTCGGTCGCAGCGTTCGCGTAAAGGCCTCCTTCAGCGACTGGTAATACTAACGTCTGATCGCAGGACGAAGCGGGCAAGCCTAGGAAACAGGTTTGGTGGCGAGGGATCCGTGATTGTCCATGAGAGCTCTGGTGACTTGACTTCCTAGGAAGTCACGAGAGTCTGGTATGTGTCAGAAACTGACCCTGCTCCCCGGAGGGATTTTGTTACCAAGAACAATTGTGCACACGTGCCCTGGCACGTGTACACATGGTTAACATCAGACACCTCTGAAACGCGAGGAGTCCTGATTCTTGTCCTTCTGAGGACATCTTCATGCGAGATCTTTGAACAAGAACATAATCAGAATCAATCGAACAATGGGAAGAGGCTGGTTTTCCTCCCCGAAAAATGATCAGCTGCACGAGCGGGCCCTTGAAGACATCGTACTTCTGACAGTATGCAGTAGGGTCGGGGTAGCATCCTGAGTGCCGTGGGATTGGTGTCAGCAGCTGGTCGGCCAGTGACTGGCGCTACAGTCAGAAGCAACAATCCGTGGAAGCTATCGGCGCTTGAGGGATGGTCGTTCCCAATGCCAGATCAAAGAATTAGAGCACGACTGGCGCCGATGGAAGCGCTGCGTATCACTCATCAGATGTGCTGCCTACTGACGACCCTCGGTACTTTTCCATCTCTCCTTTCCGTAACGCCTCGTAGTAACCCAGTTCTTGAACAAGTAGCAGAACACAATCGTGATGAGGCCTGCGGTGACAAGTGGCCCTAGGATGAAAAGATGGTGAAACTGGACGAGGCCGATTGGGAGATTAGGTTCTCTGACTGCTCGTTCGCGGTAAACGCGACGGACTCGACGTCGTCGCCATGACCCTCAAGCGCCTTCAGGTACGCACTCCAGTCGATGCCAGGATGGGCGTGCTATCACTCTCTTTGGTTCCTCGCCTCCAAAACCCTGCCTCACGTCGGCCAACGGCATTTCGTCAGTCAACTTGGAGCGGCGATGGGATGCAGCATCGTTGTGGACGGACTAGGCGGCGGCGCTTCAACCGCACAGAGTAGCACGCGAAGGTGACGGTCTGTGGCTGAACCCGCTGTTGCCGCCTGACGCCGACAGACGACCGGCGTCGGCTGCTCGTCGAAATCATTGCGGCGCCGTGGCGCAGGAGCTCGACCTTGAAGTTGCGACTGCCTCAAGTGTTAAACTGCCGCCTCGTGCCGTGGGTGACGGGGCGGATGGTTTGTATCAGCACTGCTGTTCCGTTTACGCTCCGTTTGAGGGCGTCTGCCATCTCAGTGATTCGTTCAGCTTGGGATCTTTATTCTCCCGCAACGCTGGTGTTCGAGAGGCCAAGTGCGATGTCGAGGCCCATTGCCCTGGATGTGTGATGGTTGGGATGCACTACACCGGAGCAGAGCGGTGTTATAGAGCACTGACCGCCACAGCCAATCAGTTCTACCATGCCTGGGCTGTTCCTCAACTCTCGGGGTGGCAACTTGGTTGATTGTTTGCCAAGCCTGTCGGCTAAGGGCCGCCCGCCTTTTACGCTTGGCCTCGAAGAGCGCACCAATTTGCCCGTCTTCCGACGAGAGGGCGTGCTTCCGTCGGCGGCATTTCAAATGGCCTTGTCCCGCTCCATCTGGCCCGCAGCTCTCTGTCCACCTTCAACCCTTGTCACCCTGTTAGCTTGACCGCCGCCGAGAGGCCGGGCGTCGCCCAAGCTCGATCCCACGTCACAGAGTACAGACCGGACGCAGCCCTACGGCCGCTCGTTCCACCTTTGAGTTCCTCCTGGCTGACTGTCTGGCTGTGTGGTCCTGGCCCTGGGCCCGCCAGAGCTCGGCGGCAGGTCGCGGCGTCGAGAACCGCAGTTTCCAAGATTAACCGGCGAAATCGGCAACACCATACAGAGCCGCAGCAGCAGCAACGACGCAATCCTTCGTCCTGTACCAATCTGCCTGCCTGGCTGCCTGGCTGCCCGGCAGGTAAACAAGTAACGTGCCGATGGGAATGAAACCTCATCACATCATGCGGTCGATCCCGCTAAAAAGGGGCCAATGTGTTCTTACTCCCCCCTCCCCTTCAAGAGCGCTCTGCCGCGCCCCTGGTCCAGCGCCTCCCCCCCTTCTCCCCCGACCCTAGTCGTGCTGGTTCCCTGACGCCGCTGGGGTCCCCGGGACGCCAATGGACCACAACCTCCCACTTGGCGCTGGCGCTAATGCAGCGGGGCCCCATTCAACAGGCGGCGCGACCTCTTCGAAGGACCGGCCTTGCCCACGCCGTCGGCGATCGGGTCGTTGTTCGACTTCGGAGACATGGGACTGCCGGTGCCTTCAGGAGCTCGTCACTGTGTCCCCCCCCTTTTTTCTTTTCTTTTTTTCTGTTTTGCCGGAATGCAGCGCAGCAAGTCCTCACGCGTGGGAAGCAGTACACATCGTTCCAGGGGCAAGAAGAGGTGGGCGGGGGACATGAACGGCGGCCACAGGAACATGCCCAACACGCCATGTCCGCTTTGATGGGATTCTTGGCTCTGCTGGGCTCGTCTGCGGCCTTCACCTTGGTCGTCCATGTACATCCGCATCTATCCTAACAATCCGCTGTCCCCCCATGCCACGAGCGCGCTCAGAGGTGTTTCAACCTCGATGTGGCGTATGCAGCGCCCACCGCGCAAAAGGCGCCGATGAACAGACACACGGCAATGGCGTTCGGCCCGTCCGTGTCGTGGTGCTCCGCGGGGTCGGCCCCCTTGGCGAGCTCGGGGCTCTTCCCGGGCTCGAGGATCGTGAAGACGATGGTGCTGATGAAGGTGCCGATGAACTGCGGCAACGTGGAGTAGATGTTGAGGATGCCAAAGTAGATGCCCGAGAGCTCGCCCGTGGACGACGACGAGGAGCCGCCGGCGGCTTCAGGGCCGTGCTCCAGGTGCAGGACCTGGTCCGGGCCGAGGGTGGGCAGTTCAATGTCGTCAGCGTCGGAAAGGCGGCGGTAGGCGGGGCCGCCGCCCTCGGTTGCGCCGCTGACCTTGTTCACCTCGACGCCGAGGAAGGTAACGGGAGCCCACATGGCGATGCTCGAGGGGAGGCCGCAGATGACGACGAGGAAGGTGGCGAAGCGGAAGGTGGCGGCGAAGGGGGCCATGAACATGGCGCCGGCGAACATGAGGTGGCCGACCATCCAGACGGTCATGAGGTCGGGCTTGCGCTTGCTGAGCTTCTCGGCAAAGGTGGCGAGCCCCTGCGGCGGGCGGGCCGTGTAATTTTCGTCGTCGGGCGATCTGGTGATCATGGGCAGGAGCCAGGCGCCTATGAAGGTGACGGTCGAGTAGATGACCAGCGCCGTGCTGCCGATGCGGCCAATGTCGCCGAGCATGTCTTTGGAGTTCTTGGCCTCCTCAGGTGCGTCGTAGCGGAAGTACGTCTCGCCAACCCAGGTGGTGCTGTAAAAGAGGAAAGGGAACCACCCGATCCATGCCCAGAACTGGACCCAGCAGATGGTTTGGATGCGCGGCGGTAGGTTGAGCAGCGTCAACCAGATCTGGCGGAAGACCTTGAAGCGGCCGCCTGCCTTGCGAGGGCCAGGCCTCGTGGACGCGAGCACCCTCTCCGTGACGGCCCAGCACGTGACGGCTGAGGAGAAGAGCATGAAGAACGTGGCGATTAGGGTCAATTGCTTGAACTGAGTGTCTCCTAGAGTCGTTCCGAGGATGCCCACCAGGTCGATGGCGCCAGCTCCGTATCCCATCATGTGGCCCATAGCAGACATTCTGCTAGCTGCTGCGGCGTTAGCTCGTTTGTGACAGGTTGTGACCATCGCACTTACACCATGCCGCGCCCGCTTGCTGCTTCTCGATAGGTAGGGTGTCGACGATCAAGCTCCTGGCACAGGACATGACTATGCACCAGTCAATTCACGTCTTTTCAGGGATCCAAGTCAACCCACCAGCATTGATGGCAAAGTCGACGGCATAAATTGCCAGCACCGCGAGGGTAATCGTGAACCCACGAGCAGACTCCTCTTCAGCAACGAAAAAGCCCACAATTTCCTTGGTGAAGCCGAGGACAATGAGGCAGAAGGCGACAATGATGGAGCCCACGACGATGAAAGGGCGCCGGCGACCCCATTTGGAGGTTGACTGGTCGGCAATGACACCGACAATGGGCTGGACAATGAGCCCTGATAGGGGCCCGGCGATCCACACTAGCGAGGTGTTACTCTTGGTGAGGCCGAGATTTAGGAGATATGGTGTACAGTCTGGGACGAGAAAGGTCAATCCACCGTTTCCCAAGGCGTGGGCTGCGAGCCTCGCGACTTACAGGTCATCTCCACTCCCCATGTGAAGCTGTGGGTAAAGGTCAGTGCTAGCTGTCGCCATGACACGCGACGCGGGTTCCACCTACGTTATACCGATGGCATTGAAGGTCAACAGGACCATGCGCATCGCCTCGGAGCTCCCCTTGATATGGGGTAGCCCCGCCCATGTTGACATTTCTGTAAAGTCCTGCTTGAGGACTGATCGATGGTTAGCTGGCTGTTCGTCGTCGTCGTCGTCGTCGTCGTCGATGGCTGTGTCGCGCTCGTGCCGGTCGAGCTCGGCTGGGCGCGCGGGTCCCACGTATCCACCGGGATTGCTGGTCGCAGGTGATGGGTTCCAGTCGTCGTCAATCTCGGGGTTCGAATCGGTATCTGGCTGGCCGTTGCTCGACTGCGACGGGGTGAGGATGGGTGTCGACTTTCCTCCCGAGTCGACGGAGAGGTATGGGTCAAGGGAGGCTGCGGGAATCGAAGCTGAGGTCGAGGTCGAGGTTGAGGTTGGCGTCGGGAACCCAGCCATGGCGGATGTGGAGCGCGTGCGGCTGCTTAGGTGTCCGTGCCGTATCTTTAACAGCACGTCAAATCAAACGCTGCACCCATAACGCCCACAGAAAGGAGGGTTTCCGTGTTCAGGGATCCCAATCCGCTTCAGTCGCGAGGGACGAAGCGCGCGAGGCACGGCAGACAAGGGGGAAGGAAATAGGAGTCGAGGACGTGAGCACGTTATTGGACACTGTGATGTATTGCTGTCGTACGGGTACCAGAGGGGGATTCGAGGTCGTGCTTGTCTTTGACAGTTTCAGGGTAATGTGGTCGAATTGAGTGGTAGCTGTTAACAGTGATGGGAAGGTGCTGAGGCGAGATCAGATGGAAGACACATCATCTTGACGCAAGCCTCCTGGAATGGGCGCAGTAGGAAGGTGGCTGGTGCATCAGGAAGAACGATCCAATGAAGACTGACAGTCCATTCTGGGTCTTGAGTTGGATGCTCCGATGCAGCTGAAGTTGGTCCTCGCTTCATCCTCGAAGCAGGATGACTGGCTCAAAGGCCTAATGGTTGGTTGTGCAGTCCACGTCTGCTTCCCAGTGAGATGGATCTCTACTCCTCAGACTTCAGGTACAAGGTCCGGTACGGCATTACGACGCTTCCTGCTCACGCAGAGCACCTGTAGCGCACTGCCGGACACACCGATAGCGATAGCCACAGCGTCGGAATGCTCCGCGGCGGTCCACTGTGTCCACCTCACATCGAGAGCAAGGAGAACAATTGCCCCGCAATCAATCAATCAAGCTCCGACATAGGCCAACGTGTATTGGGCACTACCACAGAATCTTCCTCCAGCCTGTGCTAATGCGAGACTGAGTCACCAAGGAAGACAAGACCATGAACAGTCACAGTTACAATCAACAAATCCTCGAACTTTGAGCACCGCCGGGTCGATGTGCGGCCAGCCTCCGCTGCGCAGGCTGTCGATCGTGCCGAGCGGCCGGCGTACCCTGGTCCGGGATGCCTCTGTTTTGATTTCGCTTGGGTATATACGTCCGTCCCCCCCCATCTACCACGGGAACTGCTGGAACGACTGTCGTCCACTTTCTCGATACTGGTCGTCCGCCCGAGGGGCCGTCGTCAAGGCTCGCAAGGCAAGGCAAGAGAAAGACATCCCCTGCCCTGGACCTGGACCGCGGAGCGCATGGCCTCGTCCCGCTACGCGCGCCTTGCTCCTGGACCTCTGTCTTTGACGATGTCTACTGACGACTTGCCTTGACGACGCCCTACTGACGACCTGTCTTGACGATGTCCTACTGACGACCAACCTCCTCCTCCTCCTCCTAAATCCCCCTTTGACACCCCCCTAAATCTGGAAAAGCCCAGGCCCTAACCCGACCCCGCCCGCCCGCCGGGGCCGCGCAACTTTGACGTAAACCGCCCATTTATACGCTCGCCCGGGTTCGCGCCCTATATGGGTTATTTAACCCTAACCCTGACATACACGATTCGCGCACCGCCTCATGACTTGGACTTAAAACTGCCCGTTTCGTCATGTGCACCTTGGCGTTGGCGCCGGGTGCCAGGGTCACCCTCTCGAAGCCTCGGAGAACCTTAACCGAGGCCTTCTCCATGACTTCGCTCTCGGGGAAGGACATATACAGCTGAACTGTGGTGGTGCCTTCCCGCTTGCCAGTGTTCGAAACCTCAGCCTCGACCTGCAGCAGCTCAGTGAACAGGTCGACGTTGCCGCCGAACTCGATCTTGGCCTTGGCGTCGGGCAGCTCCGACAGGTTGCCCTTGTTGAGCTTGGAGACGGTGATCTCCTTGCCGACCTCGACCTTAGTGTAGCCCAGGCCGAAACTAAACTCATACAGGGGCTCGATATTCTTGGCGTCAACGTGGTGGTAGTCGATGAGATGGCCCTCGGTGAAATCGGACTGCCACTTGGACGAGTCGCGCACCAAGCTGCCGTCGGGCTCGGTCAGATTGACGACGGGGAAGTCATAATCCTTCGGCCACTTGGGCACGGTGTAAGGCAGCCTGCCCCTGGGCTCTGTCTTACCCAGAGAACGTCCGTGATGGAGTTGTCGGCCTCCTGGCCCGGGTACTGTGATGGAGAGTACTCTCGAAGGAGTTGAGTTCGTGAGAGGATTTAACGACCTTGGCAATGAGCTGAGCCATGTTCATCTCAATGTGTAGTTTGGCGAGATAGGCGAGGGGGTGGAATAGGGTATAGCTGCGACTGTTAGGACTAGAGAGCAAACAAACCCACAATGCGGAGGTACTTGCACGAAGTTGTTCGAAAGAGACATGAGGCCGATAAGCATAACATCGAGAGACATCGAGATGCAGATCATGGCCAGGTTGAATTGAAACAAGACCTTGTACTTGGTGAGGCCGTAGGCGATCAATCGCGACCGTACCAGGAAGATGAAGGCCAGGTTGAGCGCTGCGTCGATGACGAGGAAGATGCCCTTCTCAACACGGTCCCATATGTCGTTGGCGTGGGTGATGCCCGGGCTGATCTGCAGCCGTGCCGGTATCCATACGCAGAAGACGCTGACGTTGACGGCCAGCAGCAAGAGAAAGACGCCCCATCTGAGGCGCGTTGTTTGGGCTGGGTCGTGCATGAGGAGAGCAATTCGGTTGACGATGATTTGCATGAGGCACTGCACCTGGACGGACCAGAAAACGACTTCGTAGGTTAGTTAGTGGGTTTCTTGCAAACAGCAAACAGGTTCTTGGGATTAGCCGGCTCTCCGGGTCATGAACTTACGGGCCAAAAAGAAGACTTCGAAGCTGCTCATCATCATGAGCATCGCGACCTTTGCGGGGATGGTTTCATGCGTTGCTCACCTGGGTCCAATCCATCCTCGAAGGAAAATCCACGTTGCGATTCCAAAGACCATGCAGGCTATCCACTCGGCCCAAACTAGCGCAATATATGCGCTGACTCGGTGTATCTTGTCGAACGTCGCCATGGTCTGTTGTATCGCCTTCGTCCCGGTCCAGACGCCCAACCCCAGCGTGAACCCCCAAATGATGCTGGCGATGTTTTCTTCATCGCGGCTCGGCAAGTTGGATTTGTACCACGGCGGCACGAGCGTGCCTCGAGAGCTTTCGGACATATTGAGGGCGGCAGTGAAGGGAGTCGTTCGGGATCATGGGCACAGTCGTCGCGCAAGTCGTCACGCAAGTCGAGGAATTCAAGACGAAGAGAGATCAAGTATTGGATACGAGGAACCCGCAGAACGAACAAACGAAGCGGAGACGGGCATGTGAATCCTGGGAGAAAAGCCTGTGCCCACGAGCTGGAACGCTAGCCAGCCCGTAAAGCTGCCCCAGGTGAGGGGGTGGGCACTGGCGCCAAACTTGATTCCCGCCACTTATGAACACACGGCGATTTGATCGTTCCCATATGGCGACCATTTGGGCGCATGGCATTCGGGGACCGACCCTTCTGGGTTGACGTTCCCCCGCTTGAGCATTCGAGTTCACGGTCGAGCGGTGACGGACTACGGCCGGGGCTTGACCTGTCGTTGTTAAAAGATGGGAGGTCGGTGGCCGAGTATACCACTGGCATTAGGGAGGGAGGTGTGCAAGACGGGTGAAATTTAGGAGGTCGTGCGTGGCTTGATACGAGCTAGAATGTCACTGGCTGAGGATCGTGGCGATGTCAGATGTCGTTTCCCGGCTGGTGCGGCCTGTCGATGGCAATCACCCTGTTCGGGCCGGGTGGCATCCAGCCGACGTGGCTGGACCGCAGCGGTGACAGCGACTGATCGCCTGAGTCCATTGTAAACACATTGCTTCTTCATGGGTTGTGCGACACATCTACTGTTGGGGGAGGTCTCAAATCTCAAATGGAGGGCTGCATCCAGATGTCAGTGGATGGCCCAGACCGAAGCGACACTCAGCTTCAAGCCGCACTTCAATGCGCAAGACACTCACGCGGCTGACATGTGTCAGGTTTTGTCTTGTTTCGTCATTTTTGAATCTCTGGAAGAAAGCCCGTTGGTCGACTTTCGGCTCAGCGTCAACTCCCAACCCAAACTAAAGCACCCTCTGGCGCCCCTCCAGACCTGCCTGCACAGCAGTCGCACCGATGAAGGCCATGTCCGCTCAGAAGCCGACCTTGTCAACAGCAACATATTTTCTTTAATAGTTCCACGGGTGCCTTCTAGGCAAGCCCCAGCCAGCTACAAGAGACTAAGTACCGAGAGCGGAGGCTCGCTGACGTATTGTAGTTTCATCATCATCAAAACACCCGAGTTGCACTCAAGCACCCATGCTGTTGCTGGCAGGGTGGGCAAGGCGTGAGAAGGTAACCCCTCGTGCTTGGATCATATTGATACTCCGGCTCTTTAGCATGTCCCATAGTTCCATCTCCAGGACCATTTATTGAGTGTGAACATGCAAGCCTGCACCGTGCTCGCTACATCTGAACTGCATGCTTCGCACCACCAACTCTCCGTCTACCGTCTCGAAGCCCACCATGTGATCGTCCGCTTTCTCCGCCTCAACAAGAGTAAAGACAGCTTCAATAACCCAATGATCCTTGGACCATGAATGTTTTGTGTTCAAAATGGGATTACGGGAAGGTAAAAACACCACCTGTAGGGTCTCAAGATCCTCAAACCACCATGCTTGTACGGTGATCGGCGTCTCGTGACGAGGTGGGAAAGGGGTGATGTTGGCTAAACATTGCCAGTCCGATATAAATTGGACGCGGCTGAGTAGACTTAGACACGTTTGCCGCTCGCATTACTTGGAACCTACTTACAACATGGCAAATTTAGCCCCCTGTCTCTTGATATCCGTGAAGCCCGGCGCTTCTTTTTGACTGGAGATCATGAGATGTATGCAGGGCTGTTTCAAGCTTTCCGTGTGATCCAGTGACGTTGTCAGAATATCATCCGTGTAGGTAAGGTAACAGAGGGATGGTGTCGGAAACTCTGAGCTCAAATACTGGGTCCCTGAGCTTAAGTATTGCAGCAAGGTGAAGTGGAATCGTCTGTAAGTCGTAGGTAGAGAGGTCATGATGGCCGGCGGGAGTCGGATTTGAGGGGTGACAGAAGTCGTACTATTGCCCAGGTCTTTACGCACGACACGTCGAACTGCAAGACAGCCGTTATTATCTTTATTGGGGCTGACCGAAACGTAGGGTACTTCCCATGGGGACATTACAGTCCTCCATGCACACCTTGAGCCTTGAACACACACCATGAGCATGCGCATCAAAAACCTTGGCCTCCAGCCTTTCGGAGTTCGGGATTCAAAAGCACCCCATCTGTCGATCATGTCCATTTGCAGCGTCAACAGGCACTAGCGCTGTACAAGCTGATAGTAGGCTGTAGGAGCCCACGGAAGACTTTAGAGTGCGCCAGTTCTTATGCCACTGGTTGAGCTTACAGCTCCTTCATTACAGCATAAAGTAGGCAAAGCTGCCATTTTGAAACCTTGTGGCTGCGTGACACGGCTCAGCTGCAGGCTTCTGTATGCTGACAAGGGCACTCCGTCCATGCCTCACACCGTGTCACTGGGTAGGAGACCCCCTTGGGAAAGCACTAGCAAGCACCAGCCCTGCGATCATCCTGCAAGCCACGACGCCTGGCCGGCCTGGTGTCTGCCGCGAAGCATTCTTAGTCAAGCATCGACAAGCTAGTGTAGCCACAGATCGCAGGCAAGGCGCCAAAGTCAAGCGAGTGCACTCAGACCTGGGCTTGGACGTCAAAAAGCAAGAAGCATTGTGCCGCATAGACCAGGCCGCTTGCATCTACGGAGGCCTGCATGGCTTGGCGAGCCATCCTCGACAAACAGCAGGAACATAATAATTGCTGTGCAGGCTTAGCAACAAGAGGGCATGGGCCACGGCGACCAGAGATCACAGCCCACCTCGCCGGGCATCGGCAAGCAGTCCGGCCTCGGTCACATGGCGTTTACATCTCGCCAGAATAACAGGGTCCTCAGCGCCTATGATGGTCAGGCGTCTTTGGTGGTGAATAACGGCATCCCCTCGTTAAACGTTGGCCAGCTTGGTCTTGGTGGCTGTGAGGGTGGTGCCAACACACGATGTACCATCACATGTCTCGCACTTTGCACGTGCATCAGGTTGAAAAATGGCGATAGCGGGATGTGACGAACAAGAGCGGCCAATCGGAATACGCTTCTGAAGCTGGAGGGCGTATCCTGATTGGGTGTCCTTGTGCCGCTCAACCTGACAATGGTAAGCAGCCGTAGACGCCACATCTGTATTGTGCTGATCCTTTCAGCATCCTGAATATTGCTGAAGGACAAATATTTTCCAAACTTTGTGACGGGCCGATTTATGATTAACGCCCTGCTGGAGACTTTGTAAATGATTACCTTCATACGAATGCGCCGGCCACTAGGTCCGCGTCGATCAGATTGAATCGCTGGGTGGAGTTACGACCAAATGAAGACGCTTTTATAGAAGCCAAAGGTCCTCGAGCCAGAAAAAAACAAGAAAGAGGCGAATATGCGTAACTCTAGGGGCCTAGATCCTTCGATTCACCTTTCCACCTTGAATCCGTTTGGATTGTTTCATTAGACACTAATGGCGAGATTATTTCGCCTTGTCGAGCTCAGAATGCATAACTGTTAAAGCTACTCTGCATCTCCTATGGTCGTCCCACGCATGGCGGCCACATGCTCCTGACACCTAGACACTGGCATACCATGGCTGTTCCATCTGCAGCCACCGCATGGCCTCCTTGGATGTGTCTGCGCATACAAACTCAAGAGCATCCGGACTGTAGGGTCGGCAGATTTGCACTCGGCCATAGCGATGTTCAGCACCTTAGATTGAAGTTTGCTTTGACTCAACTACCCCACACGTCCGAACAATTGGGCCTACATGGGAACGGATACGATATGCTATTATCTATTCCTGGGAGCAGATTGGCCACCGAGGTGTGGGCGAGTAGGTGTGCGGAGTGGCACGTCGAAGATAGCCCGCCAGCTGGGCTGATCTGGCGCCCTTCAGCGGATATGACAGCATCATAAGGCAAACTCGAGGGAACAGAAGGCGGCAATGTTACACCCTCAAGCCGGTTCACGTTGGACCTTGTCTTTGCAGAATGGCACCCGAGTGCGGAGTGAACTCACTTAGCCCTTTCATTGGAAGACGGAGGGCTGATGTTGGGCAACCTGATAGAGTTTTCTCACGGTAAATCCCGCCGACCAGGCGGACGAAGTCCAAGTTGACTCAGGTGTGTGGGGAAACGGTGACCCCGTTAGATGATTTGCGGGAGCACCCGAGCACCACCAAGCTCACTAACAACGGCGTTTCAATAGCGGACACTAACCGAAAACTTCCGGAAGATCTTCCCCAGTCCGGAGTTGTGGTGTATCACGCCTTGATGTCTGGTGCCGGATGGGTGGTTCCTGGGCAAGCCCGCGGGCACTCATTCGCCAGTCTTGTGGAGGAACGGGTCCCTCCTGAAAAGCTTGTCCATCAAGTTGGTAATTTTGGACTAAGGTTGGTCACTATTGTCGGTAGCGTCGAAGATCCCTCTGAGCTCCGAAACCAGGGGGCTCTGTACCTGAAAAGTATCCGAATATTGGTCGCCGTGAAGAGCCAGCATCAACGTCCATGCTCCCTCCATCAAGCATGCGTCACATCAAAGTACGATAGGTTCTACTAGATGCTCAACCCTGTTGAGTAAACAGAGAATCTCAGGACTGCTGAGGCCAATAATCCCCCCGGCCCCATGGCCCTAAAGCCTAACAAGGCCAGACCCCCATAACAGACGAACAACCTACTCCTAAACCGCGAGGGATCTAGTATGACATAATTCGCATTCGCGAAGTTAGCGCAGTGTAGACCTAGACATTTTCGAGGCGACAGCCGGTGCGGGCATCTTTTGCCTCTCGAGCATATCCTGGCGTTTAAATGCAAATATCATCATCATCAATAGGATGGATTGCACCGTATTTTCCATCTACCTCGGTTCGAGGACGTACTCCATCCCAAGGAAGATATGTCTCGTATGTACTTGTTACCTATTTGCTACGTGACCGGAGATCACGCTCGAGAAACGTTGAGAGTATGTTTGGATGTCGCCAACCAGCTGACTAGCGTCTAGGATGACGGTGGCACAGGTCGACATGATACAAATCTCAGCTCTTCTTCAAGAGTCACGTAGTTTCACTCACTAGCAACGGCACCGCATAACTTTTGCTCTTTTCCGTTCTTGATTGAATTCCATGTAGTTATGTTATCATTACCTTAAATTGCCAAGCGCCATTCCAACCATCAACACCTAACGCCACGAATCTTCATCGCGCGCAATGATTGTCTGTGAACATGTCGATCGCTTCACCCTACGCAACGTACAGCAGACAAAAATGGGTCTACTCCTTGTCAGGCCTCCGGTTCGTCCAGTCCCATGAGTCGGCGATGGACTTCCAGTAGCACTAAGGATGCATGCGCATATGGCCGACGTGGCCGCTGCCCTCGAACATCTCGACCCGTATCTGGTAGCCCTTCTGCCTCGATTCGGCAATATACATCTCTATATCGTCCGACGTGATGAGATCGTCCTCCTTGCTGTAGAGATACAGCCTCCTGGCCTCCCTCGTTTCGAAATTCTCATCGTCGATGACACGCAGGGCGAAGGCGCCGGCGGCTTCGCGGCCAACACACCAGCCGGCAAACACTTTAACGGTCAGAATGAAACCCCATATACACTGGGTGACGCCAAAGGGCCAGGGGAACCAGTTGGCGGTACTGATAGTCACAGCGCGCGACCAGCGCTGCAGCGAGGGCCAGGTTAGCCAGGGGCTGCCAGGCGTAGAGTCGAAGACGAGGAGCTGGTGGGGCATGGGTCTGCCATGGCGGCCAATTCTTCCAATACATTGCTCTCAGACGGCAACCACGCCAAGCGAGGATGCGACATGTCATCGTCCGAGAATACTCCCGGCTCGGCAGTCTCCGTCTTTGCCCCGGAAGCTTATGTCCGTCCATGTGACGGAGGTGCATTTCAAAAGTATTGTCCTGCCAAGGTCCTTGTCGCGCTAGCAGATATCAGAGATACCAACAGTAACATCGTCCGAAAATCATCAGCGCCTGGTACCCTATAGCATCAGGCTTCATCTTCCCCTGTAGGTAATTTCCTATAAGCGACCACAGCACTGAAGCTCGCTAGAATCTCATCGAGTTACAGGAAGCACGAAGTACTCAAGGTATCTGTGATAGTGGCGTGCTGTTACCTTGCTAGCGGCAGACAGAACTTTTGAAATACACTTCCGTAGTGGCCCTCAGTTTCTGGTGTTCGAGTTATTGTGGCATGTGATGGCGCTATTGGGGTGGCTGGTATTAGCTTTTGCGCTATGCGAAACAAGCAAGCATATCCAATCCTGTCAAGACTTGTCTCAGCCACGGGCCTTTGCTGTTCTGATGAGGCTTGTAAGCAGCGTACTTATTGGCTTAAGCCACGGCGGCCGGCTTCTGGCCTCTCAGTCACCCGGAAGGCCAGAAGGCAAACAGAAAGAACGAAGGCCATATGATTTCTCCTGGTCATAGCCTGGCCATCATCCATGCCATCCTATCATTCATTGCTCATAAGGAGGTGCAGTGAATGCTAGGTAAGCTGCTACACTTCGAGTTTCCTCACCTTCTCTCCTTTGGTACTGCTTGACCGAACTTATTCTGGGTTTGCCCATTATGAACGATGACGGTTCTCTGTCGCACGACTCGTTGGGGCCGCGGGCTCTAGCTATCGTCACACCCTTTTTCGTTCTTGCCATCCTCATTTTCTCAGTAAGAATCTATACTCGCGTAACTCCGACACATAAGCTGGATGCCTCGGATTATACGATCTCGATCGCAATCGTGAGTAAAGCAACTGGCACGGATGAGTATACAAGACGCTGACCGCCGACGCAGCTCTTCGAAGTAGTCATTTACTCGCTCTTCGCAATTACCGTTGCTTCTGGATTTGGCCGTCACAGCTACGATGTAACCCCAGAGCAGGGTGTCAAGATCCTTCGATATGTATATATGGTTGTCTTGCTGACGCCCTTTGTACCAACCCTTACCAGGATATCCGTCGGGTGTCTACTACTGAAATTCGCCCGGACCACGACGTGGCGCGCATTCATCTGGTTTACTATCTGCATCCAAGCTGCCTGCGCCATTGGCACGGAAGTTTTTCAGTTCCTGCAGTGTCGGCCGATTAATGCCCATTGGGAAGAAGTTCCGGGTGCCCGGTGTTTCAGCGCGGAGCAAATTTGGATATGCGGCTACGTGATCGTAGGTAAGTATCAGGGAATGATGCGCCTGTATTACATGATGCTAATTTTCCTGGAAGCAGCTGCCATGTTCGGCGATTTGACGTTGGCAGTCATGCCAATGTTCCTGATTTGGAAGCTGAGTCGATCAATCGTGGAACGTTGTCTTCTCACCTTCTTGATGGCGCTTGGTCTCGTTGCAACCACTGCCGTTGTCATGAGGGTCGTCATCATGCACACCTTTGACTACACTTCCCCTGAAAAGTACCGAGATTTAATACCGATGTACGTTTGGAACCGAATGGAAGCGGTTATTCTGATAATAGCTTCTTCCGCGCCGCTACTCAAGTCCCCAATTGAGCATGCTCTCCATCGGTTCGGCGTACCTACTTTCCAGCACAGGACGTGGGAACTGAACTCGTTTCACTCTGTCCACATGTCCAAGGCACCACGCTTGCGCCATCATCGGTCGCAACAGGAGCTATTAGAATCCAGGCAAAACATCGCTATACATGAGCGACGGCTTGAAGCATCCGAGGACAGTCCACGCATCAATCCATTAACATCGAAGGCGGGGGAGACGGGAGTGAGCGAGGTAACGGAGCAAGTGGGATGATAGGGAGCAGTTGGAGAGAGCAAAGAGCTATTACCAGACCCACAGTGGATGGCGGGGCAGGTGTCAGAATCAACGTCATGAACAGAGTGAAGAGGTCTTCAGTTGCCGCGCCACAGTCCGATTGTAGGGGTCCGCAGATAGAACAGCTGAACTCTGGCCTCCTCCTGCTTAGGAGCGAGGCTCTCAGCAGCTGATATACCCAGTTGTGCTACCTTTCGCACTTGACTCGTATGTCCGCATCCGTCAGGCCCTGACAGCAGGTCCCTCGGCGGGGTCACGATCTGTCTCGGCGAGCTATCGGTGAGCCATTATCACTTGCAGGCACAATGGAAATTTGCACCAAGGAGCTACCCGAAGGCTTTCCCTCCGTAGCAGTAGGATACGAGACAACACGGACAAACCAAAGACGGACAAACCCTAACACCGCTACTAGCCGATGACTAAACTCCTCTTCACCCTCGTGCGTCGACAGCAGGTTATATACCAGTAGCCGAAGTAAGGAAGCTGAACATCTGGAGGATAGTTTCCACTGATGATGATGGTGATTACCGTAAAGCTTGTCGTCATTCCTTAAGTTACTGTCTCCAGATGTGGAAGCGGTTCCCCGAGGTGATCAGCTTCGACAACACATAGAATACCAACCGCTTCAAGCTTCCCTTATTCTAAGCAACGGGACAGACATGCCTTGGTTCCGTCTACAGAGCTGCCTTCGTCCTAGATGATAACGAGAGACGCGAGGGGTTTCAGTTCTTTCCCAGAGTATTCGACAATTAGCAGAGCAGCACTCGATTCGACAACCGGATGTCATCATCACCGATTTCGACAACCGGATGTCATCAACACCGATTTCGACAACCAGATGAAAGCCGTTCTCGACGATCAGTTCCCTGAGGTGCAGCAGCAGCTCTGTATCCACCACATCAATTCCAACGTCCTTCTCAAGGCAAAGAAAAAGTGGCTGAAGGGCCGTAACAGTGTTAGTCCCGATAGCAGCGACGATGCAGAGGCCTCTATTTCACAGACACAAGCTGAGCTGAGCCCTAAAGACCGACAGTTCATCCATGCGCCAGCAGCTGAGGCCATCCCTCCCGGTGGGGCTTTGTCTTCGGTTGTTAGTTCTAGTGGTGTAGCATAGATTGATAATCTGGTCTTGTCTAAGGCCAAGACCTACGCGAGGCAACGTTTGAGGCGAGGTGGGAAAAAGTGCTCCTTGATTAGATGCGTCAACTCGCGTTCAGAACCACTTTGTCATAGAGCGATACCGTTCGGCTGGCTGCTATTCCCATGCAATAGGAGGCTACATCTCTGCAGTCCTACCTAACCGTCCTTCCTCAAACCTGCCTACTTATGCGCATCCTTAACGTTCGTCACCCACCTTTGGGACACCCCCACCTTTGGGACACCCAAAAATGCCTCAACGCCACTCTTACCTCCATCATGTATCCTACAATTCCATCACCAAGCCAACCTCAATTGATTTGAATCTCTGTATTTTCTTTCTTTACGCAATGTCGAAGGCATACTCCGAGGATGACGTCAATCAGGCTTTAACAGCTATCGGAAATGGCCAAAGTCTACGCAAAGCGGCCATGGAATCGGGTATTCCGCGATCTACTCTACACCATCGGCTCCATGGCACACAGCCTTGGGTAACAGCTTTCTCCGATCTCCAGAAGCTATCGACTACCCAAGAGGACTATTTGGCCCATTGGATTCGTATCCAGGCCGCGCTAGGGCTCCCACTAACTCATCAACAGCTCAGAGAGCCTGCTGGGCGAGTCCTCCAGGCAAAAGGCGACACCCAGACCCTCGGAAAGAACTGGGCTCAAGCTTTCCTCAAGAGAAATCCTTCTATTAAGGTCCAGAGAAGCAGATCCATTGATTCCAAGCGTGTTAATGGGGCGTCAACTGATATCATCAGTCGTTGGTTCAGGTACCTGAAAATCCCCGAGATTAAGGCCATTAAGCCGGCTAATCGATACAATATGGATGAATCTGGGATCCTTGAGGGCAGGGGGTTGAATGGATTAGTCCTCGGGGCTGGAGAGAAAACGTCTATCCGAAAAAACAACCTGGATCGCGCGTCTGGACTTCATTCATTGAGTGTATCTCTGCGACTGGTACTGCTCTTAGTCCTTTGGTTATTTTCAAGGGGAAATCAGTTCAACAGCAATGGTTTCCAACCGATCTAGCTCCATATGCTAGCTGGCATTTCACAGCTACTGAAAACGGGTGGATTACGGACTCAACTGCGATTGAATGGCTCGAGAAGATCTTCATACCCTCCACCCAGCCGACCGACCCCTTGGAGACCAGACTGTTGATCCTCGATGGCCATGGAAGCCATGAGACTACCGAATTCATGTTTCTATGCTTCAAGAACAGGATTCAACTTCTTTCCCTACCCCAACACTCTTCACATGTCCTACAACCTCTAGATCAGTCGGTCTTTGGTCCTCTGAAGATGGCCTACAGGAAGGAGCTTGGATTCCTAAGCCAATGGGGCGATTCAACAGTCGTAGGGAAACGGAATTTCCTAGCCTGCTATCGAAAAGCACGCCAGGTAAGTCTGACAAGCCAGAATATAAAGAGTGGTTGGAAATCAACAGGACTATGGCCTGTCTCTGTCGCCAAGCCTCTTCTGAGCCCTCTACTCCTTGAGAACTCGAACCAAGGGGCCAGCGAGGCTGATCCATCGATTACACCTGTAATTGGGAGTAAGTCCATCCCAAACTGGGCTTCGGATACCTCTGCAGTTATTTGGTCGACGCCTAGGAAGGCTGTTCAGCTGAGGGACCAACTGGGCTTGTTCAATAAGCTCGAACAACCCACAACCACACAACGCCTATTATTCCAGAAGGTCAGCAAGGCATTCCAGGAAAAGGATACCCAATTGGCAGTTGCTTTACGGAAAATTGATTCCCTTGAAGCCCAAGTTGAAGGTGGTAGGGTGAGGAAGAGGAAGAAGGTCAGATTGAGTCCTAATTCGAGGTTTGCCGACGTAGCAGCTGTCTACAGGGCCCAGGTTGAGGCTGGCGAATCTGCTGTTCCTCTAGATGAATTTAGCGCATCTGATTTCTCTAGTGAGGAGGGTAGCTGTATTGTCGTTGCATCGAGAGAGGTAGAACAATAGGTCGAAGGAAATGGTTGTTCCTGATGTGGTTTTTTTTGGGGCGTCCCAAAGGTGGGTGACATACGTTACCGAGCAGGCGCTGTGACAAGGGCTGGTGATAGCTGGCCGCCTGCCTCGAGCTCAGAGGGTGTAGTATCGGGACCGTAGGCTACTGACTCCTCCTGCGTTGCTCGGTTGTTGCTTTGGCCCATCCTATAAGGGGCCACGAAGGCCCGTTGCAAGAGTTCTCGTCGGGCACACCAGAGAGGACTTCTAGCTAGCGTATGTTCCGGTTCAGTAAGCTGCGGCTGTACGATTGCGGTGACAGTTCCAACTGAGGTTGCCGGAGAACCTATGAAATGATCACCAGCGCCTCTCCTCTGTCTATGGAGGTCGTGCCAAACGGTGGTTGGGGCAGTTGGCATATTCATGTACGAGTTGGTTTGATCCGCGTCGATGTTGGTTGTCGGATTGGTGGGCCCACCCTCTCCAGGCTTGGGTCGGAGCATAGAGTCGTAATAATCGGCCTTGCAGAGTGGGCAACAGGCTCGTCGGCTTGTCAACCATGTGTCAATGCAGACAGCGTGGAAGGCATGACCACAAGTCAACCCATGGACAACTTCGACATCTTCGAGTTCGTTGATGCAAATGACGCATGTGTCGCCGCTGATAGCTAGACTCTGCAGTCGCAGCCCGGCGGTGCCATCTTCGTCATCAGCCTTGCTTTGGACTTGATGTAGTTGTGCGAGTGGCAATAAAAGAGCTGACCAACTCTCCCTCCTACTCATCATTCACCGGTAGCGCTGTTAGTGCGCCCGGGCATGTGACACCAAATACGTTAACAGCTCATTTCTCGCATTCCCACCCAGATGCCCTCCGAGGCATTGGGGTCCCCCCAGCCGGAGACCCCGCGCCAAGGCCGCCCGCCTGCAGCCGCCTTGCGCAACGAATGCACCCCAGCTTGGGACTCGTCGGAAGGCATCCCGTCATCCCCCCCGAAGTCCCCCCGAAAACGCAGAGCAGCCAGCACGCCTGAGACAACCGTCACGAACCCGCCGAGAGTCCGATTTCTACGCCATTCGCAAGACCCTTTCGCAAGCGACAGCGGCCATGACAGACCAGAAGACTTTTCGCTAAGCGAAATCACCAATCTCCGCGCCTTGCAGGACTCCTTCCACCACGTTGGAAGGACCCTTGCAGCCAACATCGAACAGACCCTTAAGAGCCTCAACGACGCTAACAAGACCGCTGTGGAGTACTAGAAGACTCGCTTCAACGCTGACTCAAATCCTGACGGGCCAGCATGCCCCCCCCGAACGGTCCCAGCCCTACGAGCAGACCTCGCCAGCCACCCACCAACAGTCCTGCCCCGAGAAGGCAGTCCCTCAAGGGCCGCTAGGGAAAAGACCTACGGCTCCCGAGCTAGACAACAGGATCTTCCTCAGAGTCCCCGAGGAACACCGAGCCACTGACCCTTCTATGATCCGTCAAGGAGTTATCGAGAATTGTCCACTCAATGGCTCTGACATTACGAAAATAACAAGGATCCCGACCGGCTACGCACTCACCCCAAGGACCTCAAGAGTCGCAGACACCATCCTCGCTTGGCACGCTACGCTATCCGCAAAGCTTAACGCAACGAGCATCGAGCAACCCCAGATTTGGATCACGTTTGCGGTTCGGAACACTCCCACGACCCTCCCGTCCTATGACAAAACCATCATCCAAACCAAGGATATTATCGAAACGGAAGCCCGTTCAGTCACGGGTATCAAGCCTACCCGACTCTCCTCGAGAGAACAGGCCGATGGAAAAGACACCTGGTACATCTCATTCCCGACAGGCGCTGAAATTGAACCCTTCAGGCTCTTCGGAAGCTCAGAAGCGAAAAGACTCAGTGGCGTGAGAGTCCTCCCCCAGTGCCCTCAGTGCCTCGACTGGCACACAGGACGCTGCACCCGCAACAAGGAGCTCTGCCACAGGTGTGGTCAATCCCACGAAGGAACGACGGCGCCATGCCTTAAACCGACCCAATGCGCCAACTGCAAGGGCCCACACCGCAGTGATCTACTGAGGTGTCCGGCGCGCGCGATCGTCACTCACGGACACCTTAAACGCCCTAGCAAGACTGAGAGAGCTAAACTTCGATCTAGCGGCATGAAGCTCTTCAACCTGGCCTTGAAGGCGATCAACGACACCATCGAAGCGCAAACGAGTGGAACGCGACCTACTGTGGAGAGTCGGTCGTCAACCATCACACCCCCGCCAGCCTCCCCAGAAGCCCAGCTGGAAAGTGAAAGGGCACACAATGACGAAGCAGAGTCCGTGATGGCCCTGGACGACGACGATGTGTCAGAAGGAGGCTCCACGCCCCAACCGACACTAGGAACCCCCCTGAGGTCATCCTCCCCGAATAACTCGTCCTACAAAGTACGCAAATGATGAGGAACCTCAAAGTCTTCCAGGTCAACGTCGACAAAACAAAAGCCTGCCAGGAGGCAGCCCTACACTTTGCCTTCGAACAGGGATTCCATATCGTGGCGGTCCAAGAACCATGGTGCTCCCTAGGGTCCCCAATGAACAAAAACACGGCGACGAACCCCGAATACAAGTGCTTCTCGCCCGTGTCAGAATGGACAGGGCTAGACACACGGCCCAGGGTCCTGATATACGTTAGAACCGGCCTCCCCCCTGCGGCGTCCTTCACCATCTCCGATCAGCCCTGCCGGGACACAATAGGAGTCAGGGTCCTAGGAGTCAACATCGTCAACATCTACCGGGACTACCAGCTCCCCACCATCATCAATACCATTACAAGCTGGATCCCTCCACCAAACACCGTCATCACAGGGGACTTTAACGCCCACCATGTGTCGTGGCAGCCCGGCATCAGATCCAATCAATCGGCCACAGACATCGTCGCCTGGATCAACAGGCACGAACTCATGGTGCTCAACCGCCCGGGCATGCCCACCCACGAGCTGGGTAATGTCCTTGATCTCGCCATCACCAACATCCCCTTCGCCAAGACCCAAATAGCAGACCACTGCTATACGGGCTCTGACCATTACACACTCGTCACGACAATACCCCTCGGCCCCCACGTGGGCCAGGAGGATGCCAACCACCCACGCCCGAAGCTCTCCCCGGCAGACTACGACAGGTTCGCAGAGCTGGTTGCGGACACGGCATGGCTCCTCCCCACCAACATGTCCTCGCATGCAAAGATCGACGAAGCAGCAGACGCCCTCGACACCGTTCTACAGGCGGCCCTGGACGCCGCAGGGACTGTGAACACCAAGAACAAACGCGCCAGATGGTGGACACAAGACTGCGCGGCTAGCGCCCGCGACCTACACCAAGCCCGAAGACACGACCCAATCTCGATGGCCACGAAGGAGGCCAAGACTGCATTCCGGAAGACAGTCCGTGCCGCCAAAGCAGCCTTCTGGCAGAACCAAATTGAGGGTATGAAAACAGACCGAGACCTGTACAAGATCATGGGCTGGGATGTTCCTCGGAGCCAATTCCAGTCCCCCCCTTTACGGGACGACAACACGACGATCACCGCACCCGCTGAGAAGGCGGATTTTCTCCGCAGAAAACTGCTGGAGAGGAATAGCGCGAACGAAGATATCGACCCCAACACACCGACCTGCCCACGACGCGTCATCCCCTGGACAAGGGAACTTGGGCCAGAAGAGGTGCGCGCCGCGGTAATCAGCGTCAGTAACACGTCCCCGGGAGGTGACTCTATCACGGTCAAGATGTTTCAGGCCGTCTGGCCTTCTACTAAGGATTGCATCCACCGGCTCTTCCAGGCGTGTCTCGATCAGGGGTACCACCCCCGCCGATATCGCCACGCCGACACTGTCATGATCCCCAAACCCAACCGCGATGCAAGCTCCCACAAGGGCTGGCGCCCGATATCACTGCTTCTGACGATAGGCAAAGGCATCGAAAGGCTCATTGCGAGACGCATGGCATGGTTATGCATCTCAGAACAGGTCCTCAACCCACAAGTTGCCGGGGCCCTGCCGAAGAGGTCCTCGAACGACATCGTCGGCTGTCTTACCCACGACGTCGAAGCAGCCATGAACCGGAACCAGGTGGCTACACTAGTCACTTTCGACATCGAAGGTGCCTTTGATGCAGCACTAAAAGGCCGACTTTCTGTTCGCTTACGCGAACAAGGCTGGCCCGAAAACCTCATCTCTTGGGTCCTCTCCTTCATGTCAGACAGGCAGGCAAGAGTAAGACACGAAGGACACGCCTCGCCCGCGGCCCCTCTCCAGTGCGGACTTCCTCAAGGCTCCCCTGCATCCCCTATCCTCTTTCTGCTATATACCGAGCCCGGGCACAGAATCGGCCCCGAAGCTGGAAGGTTTGGGTATGCCGACGACTGCGCCATCCTCTGTATGGGGAAAACGCTCAAGGACACCACGGCCCGCGCCCAGAAGCTCCTCAACGACACCGTCAACTGGGGCGCCACAAACGCCATCAAATTCGACCCAAACAAGACAGAGGTCATGCACTTCACCAAGTCTCGAACCCCCACAACCGCCCACACGATAACGCACGACACCAAAGTCATTGAACCCGCCTCCGCCATGAGATGGCTAGGGGTATGGCTTGACAAGTCTCTCTCATACAAGCACCACATCGAGATGCGCGCAGCCAAGGCGCGATCCACTGCCAACCACATAGACGGCCTTAACAGAATCCTCAGAGGTGCACCGCCAGCAGCCATGCGCAAAGCGGTACACACCATCGTCCTCCCGAAAGCCCTCTACGCATCCGAACTCTGGTACCCTGGTCACAAGAGAGCAAGTGCCACCAGGAAGAGCGGCACACAGGATTGGTCGGCCTGGTTGTATTCAGCCGCGGCCGCTTGTTCTTGTGGCGGTGGCGCTGTGAGGTATCTCGAATCTCTACCTCGGATGACGAAGAGCGCCTGTGCTTGGATAGCCTCCAAGCAGCAAGATCTCTTTCGTCACCTCTGAGATCGGAGTGGCGAAGCCGCTTGTCTCTGTGGCGGTGGCGCTGTGAGGTATCTCGAATCTCTACCTCGGATGACGAAGAGCG
>NW_021167408.1:0-18671 GCF_003724135.2 Verticillium nonalfalfae | reverse complement strand
ATCTCTTTCGTCACCTCTGAGATCGGAGTGGCGAAGCCGCTTGTCTCTGTGGCGGCGGCGCTGTGAGGTATCTCGAATCTCTACCTCGGATGACGAAGCGTGTCCGTGTTGGAATAATGAGAAATCCGACATCTCCACGTCATAAGATGTGGAGGAATCGGACCTGATTAGCATTTCATTAGAATAAAGGTTAACAGTGGGAGAACGGCTCTCATTACGATACCGTGGTCCAGCACTGCGGGGGCGTACGTAACTGTCCAGGCTCACGTGCATCGGCGGCGCGCGGTCATCGACGCCCCATCGCAAGGTGCCGAAGAAAGAGGCGATCAAGTCTTGGAAGACAAAAGATGGTGCAAGACTTTTCTTTGTAGAACGTACAGGCGGGTTGGCAACCCAGAACCCGTCACGTTGTAGGGCCAACAAAGTCACGAGAGACGGCTTGCCGTATCGCCAATTCGCCGGCGTACTCATAGACCGCTGATTAACCGCCATGATGCCGCTCCACTGAGATGGTGAATTAATTCTACTTTGGTCGATTATGCTGTGACGAAAGCCTAATATATCAGCGCGGCGGCAAAGCGCTTGCACAAAGGCATCATCGACGCGTGCCGCGATTGCGTTGCTGCCCACATTTGAAAGAGGAGCTTCGCGACTCAACCGAGGAAAGTGTCGTAGCGTGGGTAGAATCAAGCCCAGGAAGGCCGCCTCGGCGCACGGTGGACCGGTCAGGCGAGTATAAACACCTTCTTCGCATTCTGAGACCGGCGGCTGCGCATCATCCCAGAGCTCGCGAAGCGAACTGTACAGGGTCGGACGCTCAGCCCGAATCTCGCCGAAGCACCGTGGTGGATCGTATGATATACTGGTTTCAGTGCGATCAGCTAGCTCGGTGGCCTTGTCAGTCATGGACAGCGTGAAGATTGTCTTGAGGATTTTAGCGCCAATAGACAGATATTTCATGTTTCCGTCGAACAGCTCAAAGCTGCAGATGATTCCTCGGACCTTCAATATATTCCCCAGAATGACATCTCTCTCTGCCGAGTCTGTGACGTGGGGGAACAACTCGCCGTTGCTCATCTTAATCCGGATGAAATCGCGGTCGTCAGTGCTGGCGCATGGTGCTCTGCCTTGTAGCAGCCTGACGGATTGCAGGTCGAGGAGCGGTGGTAGGTGTGTCCCGCCTCTGAGAATATCTTCCCATACTTGATGCATCCGAATGAGGTACATCGCCACCATCTCGTCACAACGGGCCGCACTGATCTTCTGCCAGTTCCCTAGCTTCAGCTCTGGCCACAGACCCTCAAAAGGAACTAACTTGACCAATGCGTCGACTGTAGCACAGTGTCCAAACAAAGCGGCCAAACATTTGCGTTTTGGCTTGGTCCGAATCTGGGCCTCCCAGGCTTTGCGGAGAAGGGGTTTCCCCAAGTGCCAATATTTTAACACATGCCGGCAAATCTCGCCATCAGTAGGGGCGAGGCCCAGGCATGCTTGGCTTGCCAGCTTTTCGTAGTACCGTTGGAGCTGAGTAGGGTCTGTGACTGATTAGACCACGGTTCTCACTCGAGTAAGGGAGGAGCGCGATTTCTGGGGCGGGTTTCAGACCGAGATCAAAGCAGTGCAGACGAACGGGCCAGCATTCGTTGCTAGACCAAGTGGCCGCGACGTCCAGGAGGTGACCGTTGCCGAAGCATTGTATAGAAACATCGTCACGTAGATATAGATGCTTCCCGCTGATAATGGTCTCCCGGAGCGCAGATTCGGACACTTGTAAAGACGCGGTGAGTTGCTTCAGGGCCTCCCTCGTGATGCGGCCCCAAACCTGGAACTCGGCGGCACGCAACCGAACACTGTCTGCTCCGACGTCGTTGAGATAGTTGACGAGCTTTTCGACATCACGAGGGTCTTCAGTCTTCCCCCAATGATGTGGATCCCCTGGTAATGGACGTTGGACTAGCGACGGGTGCACCCAGACGACGCCAACCACGTGTCGGTCCAGAGAATCTGTCATGACGCCTACGATGGAACAATACCGATGAAGTGGACGAGGCAGCCCGAGGTGCAAACCATGCTGTGCTGCTATACTACATAGCTAAGAGCGTATTCGGCGTCTACGTAGAGGAACTTAAGTCAATTTGGGCACGGACCAAGTCGGCTATGAGGGATGTGAAGAGACTTATGAATACTAAAGAGTACGGATAGTAGCGGGCCTTACTGCACCTGATTGTCGAAGCTCTGAGGTACTCAAAGGTCGTTAAAAGTAGTGGGCATTTGGACAGTGTAATGATTTCTTGCTACCTCTACTCTACTCTGCCCGAGGTGGGGTGTGGGGTGTCCGGAGGGTCACGTGACCTTCCCGGATTGTAATTTTCAGCCTCGCTAATTAGGCTTTTACAATCCGAGCATCTCTCGAACCGCCGTAATTAATGGGCGAACCCGTCCATCCAACCTAATATACCTCAGCGTTCTAGCCTCTTTCATCCTGCCTGCGGCCTATTCTATGAGCTTTCGAGTGGTGAATGACAAGGCATGTCAAGAAGCGCAGGGAGTCGTCATTTCAGCATCTTGTCAACCCTTCCAATATCGACAAGCACGAAGTCAAGCTTCTTTCGTTTCTAATAACCAATCGCTAGCGGCTACGTCTCCTAAATGGCAGCAAGTTTCCCAGCAAGCGAAAGCTTCGGAGCAACCACCTCGAATACACGCTGGATGCGACTAAACGCGGGACAAGCGACGTTCTGAGAGGACGAGAGGTGGGGGGTGTCATCCTGGGGAGACGACAATGAGAAGTCACGGTGTTCGTGGATGGTATTGAAGCCGCTCTGCGAGCGACCGTTGAATATCGTATCGGTATGTTCTGTCGATAAAAACAGCTACCGGGCAAGCTTGCCGCGCTGACAATCGGACACATCGCGCCTAGCCGATCACCATAAATGGAGGTCGCGCTAACCCCCGCCCCCCCCAAACCCGACAATAGACGAACCCTCTCCTCGATGAACACGACGCTCTTAACCTCCACGGATACATACTTTATTCTGCACAATCGGCCCATCCCGTGTGGAGGAGAAAGGCAAGAGCAAGGTAAACGCAGCCTCCGCCGGGCGTCTGTGAAAAGGAAGTGGGCGAGAAGGGATGACAATGTCAACCGCACAGAGATCCTAGAAGAGAGTAGAAGCATTCTCGTGCATTCTGTCAGGAGCGTGAAACAACGGTATCCAAGCGCTCATAGTTCAGGCAGAAAATTGTAACCAGGGCGTACGGATCGATTAGTCGTGGGTGGCCGGCGCCCGAAGGTCATGGAAGAAACGTACTTCCATATTGAGGCGGCGAGTCTGGCATTATGAACGTCTTCGAATGACAGGACCGAACAGAGCAATGCTACACCTGTCATGAAGTCGAGCACACGGCTTTCAAATGCACTAAGTCCCAGCGGTGTGCCAGGTGCACCAAGGGAGAGCACACACAAGACGTATACCCATACAGTATGATGTATGCCCCGAGTCGGCGCTCAACTGTGGCCTGCATGAAAGCGTGGTGAGCGATATATATATAGAAAATTTTGCCGCGATATCGATACAGTCGACACCGGCATGTCCTGATTGTCCCAGTGGAACACCGCAAATCGTAGAGCCGTAGCACATTGCCTCGCAGGGAGCCATGAACTCATTCACCACAAAGGGGAAAGTTCCTAGCATATGCCTGAAAACATGACAAGTCAAGCATACAGGCTAACCCTATCTTGTGCCCATGACTATTCGCCCATCACTAATAAGGCAAGACAGATCAGCCCACGCCGTGTAATTCGCAACATAACACTTGCCAGTAGCCTATCTCTTCTTGCCACAGTTGGCACAAATTTGACCGGTAGGCGTGATGCCTTCATGGCAATAATCGCACCCGGAGGATGACATGAGACCGAACATGTGCTTCGACAGAGTTTGGGGTCGGTTATTGGCCTTTGAGCTTTTCTGGCTCCTTAATGCAAACAGTAATGACTGAAGTAGTCGAGATCACGCTTCGGGATGCGGGAAATTTTGCGCAGCCACTTTGATATGACGTCTCTGTTACGCCACGAATGGGGCAGCTCTCAGCCACTGATAGGCTAATAGTGGAATAACTGAGGTCGATAAGGAGCGAAATAGCAAATCCTGTGGCGAAGCGGGTTCATAGTATGGATCGGGAAAATAATACTGCGGGTATCTCGTGATGTTACCCCACACCATTTCCCGGATGATTGAACTCCACGTCACCTCCATTAGAGGCAAATTCACCCCGTCTCCCGCCCCTGTTGGCTGTTGCGTCCATGCGCAAGCAAATGGCCTCACATACTCTACCCCAGGAGCCTCTCTTCGGCGAGACTACTATATCATTGTCGGTGACTGCCGAGGAAGCCTCAGACTTCTTCTTGGAACACGGGTTTTTCTACGAGGCGTCCAAAGACATTGGCCAGCTCATCGCGGCACTCGGAAGGAAAGCTCTTGGGCCGGATGGTCTAAAAGAACTTCGGCGAGTCTCTTCACAACAAGGATCTGTCAGTCATCCGCTACCATCGCAAGGTGTCGTTTCTAACTGTCGCCAGCGCCTTTACAAGATCCTCGAGCCTTTCATTCGCGATAGACCCTCTTTCAGCTGTATACTTGGGGAAGATTTGGGGGTATTCTTCGCTCACACCATCGATGACATCCCGAAGAATCGAGCCATAATTTACATGTGGGGGAAGAATACGCAACTGGAATTGTCATACGGTTCCTTTAAGATACTCCTGAAGGGTGTTCAGGCATCGAATGGCTTGGTGCAAGTACCGTATGTCTTTCTAAAGAAGCGAAATTTGGAGGAAATTAGCGTGAATATGCTGGAGGGCGGCGTGTAAGTTGAGTCACAGAAGCGATTTCTCCTCTCCGCGCTGACAGACAGTATTATTATGCATCCAAGGCAAGTCTTCTCAGTCACGACTGGCTTCGGAATCGGATATGGGTGCCAAAATGCAGATAATCCTCGGGACCTTACCCGGCGTCCGCCTGTTCCAAGTCCCAAGGCAGGATAGCGCTATTCGGTTCGTCCAACTCGAAAGACTGCCATGAAAGGTGAGATTGTGCAGCCTGATCGTTTTCGGTCGTATCGAATTGCGAATACACCAATGTGTTAAAGAGCTGCGAGGTATTGAACTCAGAATACTGGCTGGCGGACTGGTTCAGAGGGAGAGGGACGTAAGGTGATGTAGGCGATTGGAAAGGATTGACAGCGTTCAAGTTTAGTTCTCGTGCCATCGTTGGTTGATCGAAAGCCACTGTTTCAGACAGAGATGCCAAGGGTGCTTCCGTCGCTAGCGATGGGTGTTCAGTCCTACCTGCTGCAACTTGCGGTCGTGGGCGACGTTCTCGGCTTGGGCTTGTTGAGCTCCTCCCCCCTGCAAGGCCAACTTTCCCCTCGATCTCGGTGCGAATCGCTTCGCATCGTTGCTTAATATACCGCTGATGGGCTGGAGACGCATCTGTTGTACATTTATGGTTGATGAATTTGCTACTTTTGGTGTAGGTAAGCGAACAAGCAGGGCAGACCTCATGACATTCGTAATCTGGGTGAGGGCGGTTAGAGTCTGGTCTACATGGGCTTCTCTGCAACGTACGTATAGCGCAATGCCGAATATACTCCCGCTTCCGTCTAAACACTTTTCCCGCGCAATCGTTGTGGTAACACTGGAATTTCTTCCGTCGAATTGTAGAATGCTTCTGGACACTCTCCGGTTTGCTGTGAGGCGTTTTCTGGGGGCTTTCACATTGTTCGATAGTTTGATGAAGTCCAACATCGCAGTGATCGTATCGTTGTTTGCCGTCATCACGGTGTGAAAGCAGCGCCAAGAGGTGCCTGATAAGAGGAATAACCTGTGCCTATAATATTCTTGGCAGGAATTGATGTTGGCCAAGTCTAATGCTCACCTGGTATGTTTGCACATGCTCGGCTAGTTCAGCATCTGAAGAGAAGGCTTTTGAGCATGTATCACAGCGTGGGGACATGGTAGCGATCGTAACCCATCGACCAAGTGACTGGAGCTAACGAGGATGTCGTGAGAGGATGATTGCTGACCCCGCTTCTGGAAGTCCGAGCTCAATATCACGTGCTCAATCGCGATCACCCAATAGAATTCCGAGTTGGCCAGGTTCCCTCAACAGACACCCTGCGCCTGTCACTCCGTTTCCTGGTTCGTGACGAAACTTCAACCCATCATTGAGATCGTTCAGGCAACCGAATGCTTCCGCAAGAGCAATGGCAAGTTCGGTTTTGAGTACACCCAGCTTCTTGTTCGCCGCGACGACGACTATTTCCGTGCGAAGTCATTATCCCGCAAGGTCCACCTCAGCAACACCCACCTCGGCAACAACGAACTCCAGGACTTCGAGTTGATCCCTTGCGAGGCTTACCGCCCGATGTTGCCTTCAGGCAGCTCCATCGCACCAGAAGCCATCGGCTACCTCAAGCAACCGAAGCTTTTATCATTCAAAGACAACTCAGACTTGACCGAATCTCTTCTCAAGGAACTTGCTGCCTGCGAAAGCGTGAAGCGCAGGCCTCACCCCAACCTCGCTGCCTTTCATGGTTGTCACGTTATCGAAGGTCGAATCGCTGGCTTTTACTTCGAGAAGTACGTCGAGACGTTAATGGACTGGCCACAGTCCGAAAGCTTTTCGATCACCCCGGCTTTCGATGAGAAGAGGCATTCATTTACAAGAACTGTCGGATTGTCATCGTGACTGGTCATGCTACGAGCTAGATTAGCGTTGAACTTCATCAAGGGATCTTCTTCGTACATTGCGTTGTCGTTGGATACTGCGGTGGGTCCGTTGAGGCTCAGGTTTAAAGTCCGCTGATGTTTTGAACTTATTCCGTGTACAGGAAGACCATGTGAGGCTGGTCTCCTGTCTTGGGTTTTATGCCTTTGATGCTTCACGTAGATGCAGAGGTGCAGATCGACTTCCCGAGGTGCACTTGCACGTCCACCCGTGCACTTGCACGAGCCCTCGTGCACTTGCGACACCGTGCACTTGCATACGCCACGATCAGCGGTAACCGGGCGAACCCGTCGTTTGGTCGATCAGCCATACAAGCACGGACCAAAGCGGGGTAGCCAAATCCCCAGCCACAAAACGCAGGGTAGACGCTTGTCCATGTCGGAGAACCCACGAGGATACCTAGTTTCCGGATTGCAAGATTAGAGGGTGGCCTGCGGCTGTCGTGTTGTAGAATGACTCTGCCAATCAAATGGGTGGATGATGGCTCAGCCTTTGCAGCCTTGCTGACATATCTCCACCGCAATTGGACGAGCGAAAGGTGCCGTTGAAGCCAATGGAAGCTCGTGGAAAGAAGGCAAACTCAACACTTGCACAACGAGTCGCCACATTCAACCTCGTTTGTCAACAGTGCATGTCGCAGCCATGTATGGAGATGATGCCTCCCACTATTGGTCTAGTGACGAGGAGACGCAACCTCAACCGGACGACGAATCATGTTCCGATCAGCCAGCCTCCCGCGCGTTGACACCAGTCCAGCGACCTGCCCGAAGGACGTTGCCATTTGTGCCGTATGCTAACTGGGATCCAGACCAGACGTACGACGACTTGCCTCCGACGTGTCTTTGGTACGTTCTGGAATGGAAAGTGATGTTCAACAACCGGAGGGTCCGAGTGCAAACCGAGGAAGGCCTTCCGGTAGCCCCAAGTGATTTCTAGGCCAAACACCTATCGACCAAGGTGACCGACATTACAAAAAGCCCGGCTTATCGCTTCCCATCTCAGACCGCCATCTTCGCCATCAAAAGATCTTGTAAGAATCCTTGACTCGACACACTTGAATCCCCAGTGTTCTTGTACATACCCACTGCCTCCTGGTTCGGCGTTCTCTTGTTCGGCACCAACTGCGCTCGTTCAAAGTCGATCATCATGACTCCATTCACTTCCAGATTCACCAACATGTTAGCGACCCGCACATCGTTGTGGACCACCCCGTGTTCATGTACGGCTTGCAACGACCGCACTGCCATCTTCTCAAGTAAGTTCCTCTTGCCTTCGAAGCTTCCGCTTGCGTCGATGCGATGCCCTCCCCAGGACAGAAATGTCAAATGGACCACATACACCCGATGGTCATAGTAGTAGATCTTTTTCATTGGCCGCAGGTCGATGGCGCCCAAAAACACAGGCACGTTGGCTCCCTGAATCGACCGGAGGCGCTCGTAGACGGCAGCCTCATGCTCGAGGTCGCGGATGAAGGCCTGCACCGTTCCCTTGCCGACGAATGTGTAGCCGTACGCAATCATGGTCACCTGGAAGAGAACACCGCGGGCGCCACTCACGTATAGCGGCCTGATTCCGTCGTCCAGTGATTGCTCTAGTTGCTTTCGGAGAAGTTGAAGCCATTCTGTATGGTTGACCGGGTGAGGTGCGTGGGTAGAAGCACGTTTTCGGGCACGGAAACGGCGTTCATTGCGGTCATGGCGATCGTGTCCGGTGTGGAGCGCTATGTTGGGGCAGTCTCTGTCAAGGAAACCACTCCTAACCAGCCCCAGTAGGCATTTCTGTGTGCAGTATGCCCGGCCTTTCTCACCGCCTCCTCGTGGTTGTCGGGACATAGCGTCCTGATTAGATTTAGTTTCCTGTCTTCTTCTCCTCCGTGATCGCGTTTCCATCGGGGTTGGGGTATCCGGCGGATTGGGTGTCAACTCGTCATCAGATGACTCCGGTTGATCCCTTCTTAACGTTCCCCTATCGACCTGGTCTCCTCGACTGGCTCGACGTCTCTTCCAACGACGCGCATGCGGTGATCGGTCGAACCCTTCGTAGGTAGTCGGCTTGTAGCCTGATGAGCCGCTCGAAAGCGATCTTTCGCTCTCGGGAATCGATCGCAGTGTCATTTCGAAGTCCTGTGCCCACGTTCTCAGGCCCAAGGTCACCCGCCGGCGCTGTTCCTGTCCATGTATACGCCGTTGCCCTGGTGAGCCAAGAGCCAAGAGGCTAAAAGCCAGATACTGACCGACGGCCGTACAGACGTGAGAGTGCTCAGGATGGGCAGCCACCTCCGGACCGGGTTCCGCGAGGTGGTAATACAGTGTTTCCGGCTCCTCCCAGTCGACCTTGAGAAACACGATCGCTTCGCCTGTCGTCACGAGACCATACTCAAGACCGCCCTCGATCATGTAATGGTAGGTCTGCGTGACGGCGGATGCTGTCAGTCTCTCCGCGTGGTATTGGAAGAGTGCATCCGGGGCGGCGGAAGTTGGAATAGTTTTGCGATTGACGACGTCATTCGGAATGTTCATGGCCCGCAGACCGAGACGTAGGTGTGGTGTGGTTAGCTTGTGGGGTGGCTTGTACTCGGAAACGAAGACCATGGTACGACTTTCCGAGGGTCCGTCGTTGGATCGGTAGACGCAGATCTGATCAGGACGCAGCTGATTGAGGTCATGTCTGTGGTCAGGTGTCTGTGGTGTCGAGGGAGTTTGACGGTCGGCCACCTCTTGAGCGACATCGCTGATGGCGTGGGGATGGTTCTCGAAGACAATTCCTCTGCCCATGTCAAATGCGCGTCTGACACTCTCCACCTGTTTGAGTTGCTCTGATATTGTTCTGACTGGGTCTTCTACACTGTTGTGTAAAAAGAATTCGAGCGTCTTCTCGTTTGCTATCGGTCGCTGAGAGATCCGGTGACCCAAGCCGGCTAGAAAACCGCGGCTCTCAAATAGGCGACTGTCGGTAGGAAAGCTATCGTGGAGCGTACCGAAGATGACTCTCTGCTGTTCCAAAAAGTCAGGCCATGGTCGAAGATGCGTTGGACACCACTTGTTGCGGGGGTTGGTAATAGAGCCCTTTGATGTCAGTTTTTTGTCTGTTTCGACGACAAGTTTGAGGAAGACATGGATGTGGCAGGCGACGATGTACTCGATGAACGTCGTGAGTCGAGTTTGTTCCTCGGCATCCTCGGCGCGTTGTTGCTCTCTCTCGGCGCGTTGTTGCTCTCTCTCGGCACGTTCTTGCTCTCTCTCGGCTCGTTGTCGTTCCTCCTGTCGATCTCGCTCTGCGTCTTCGGCGCGCTGCTCCGCTTGTCGCAGGAGTTCTTGGAGCTCGTCTACACTTTTCGTGTACGCCATCGTAATCCGACAAAAGATGCGCACGATGGAGAAAACGATCGGTAGATGTAGATGTGGGGCCGAAATCTGTGACGCGTCGGGACTGCCTCGGATTTCCGCTAATATGTTTGCTTATTAATTAATGGTGTCTCCGCAACCGCCTGGTAACACTCGGTTTCCGATTAACCTTTAACTGAAATCAGCCACGCTTTACAGAACTTGATCAGCCACGACTGCCACGTCTGCCGCCACGTCAATCAATTAGACAGCCTTCATCCGAAGCCAACCCCGCTCCCTCGCACCATCACACAATCTCGCGATGGCTACAAACCCAAAGCTTGCGGACCTTCTCAAGAGAAACGCTCCCGTATTAGACTCTCTATACTCATTTCTGACGATTGCCGATGTACAGCGATTACACAGAGTCTGTAAGGCCTTCTGGTGGCTCAGCGATGACATACGATCGCGGCTCAAAACTAAACTCAAAACTAAACTCAAGCAATTTGTCGACGAGCCTCAGACTTTCCTCCAGCAATTGAAGGTGAATCGTGGCTTGGTTCATGGTCTGTTCGTGCTGAACGTTCTGACCTTGAACCGTTCTCAAGATCGTTTCTTGGATGTGCATGTTGAGCATGGCGCCCCCTTTGATTCATTCGCCGACTATCTGGAAAACACCGAGCATTATGTTCTCCAGAGCATCGAGACGGTGGGTTTTGTTTCAAATCTGTCAGGATTACTGTACTAACACAGACATGGCAAACAGAAGTATAGTATCTACGGTCGTGGCTCTGCCACCGCTACCACTATTCGTTTAAGAGCTTACAATGGTGCACCGGGTCAAGCCATTCTGAACTCCTCTTTCACGACTGCAGACGTCAATGTTATCTCATGGAACAAAATCTATTCAGTCTTTCCCTCGATGACTATTGACGACCATGAGTTCTACCCCTTGAAGCCTCTCGACGATAGCTTCGGGGTTCATCTGAAAGAGCTTAGTCGACACGGCTGGACGACACGCGACTTGCGCTGGCCAGATACGACGACCCGACCGCTTCGAGGATCAGGTCAGCGAAGGTTCGGCGACAGTCTGTCGCTCGTCTTTCAACTTGGCGATGACTCTATGGAACTAAAAGACTTGGAGATCACCATGTTCTCTCGCTCCATCGAGTACTCTCAATTCGACGTCATTGAAGTACAACTCCCCCGATTGGGGTTCGGTAGAGCCGCCTCAAATGGTGGCATGAATCCGATACCTTTTCCAAGGTCCTCCATCCGTATGGAGGTGAATGAGGTCGCCTCACCAGCCTTGCGTTTTCGATACACATGCGGCGACAAGACCCACCACAAATCGTGGTTCCAATTCATCGAAGAACGCCTCAGACGATGGGCTCTGGTTGAATTATTCAAGATGAGCCCTGAAGGCCGGCCCAATAACTTTGCCAATGCTGGCCCCCCTCAGAATTTCAGAATCTCTCTTCCTAGTGGTTTTGAAGCGCCGAAAGATTGGGATTACGCTGATGATCAGATGCCACCATGGTTCGATTTCTGGGAGAAACAGAAGGACCCAGCGTAATGATACTTGGGAAGCAGTTGTGAAAGTAGAGACAGTTTCGTACGACTGTACCGTGCCCTACGTCAACTGTTTTGCAGGTTTCTAGATAACTACAGAGCTTTCCGCTGAAGATTTCAACGAACCCAAAGCAGGTGTGACACCAACCCCGCACCGCAGTCTGTGTGAGGCACATGTTCTTTTGTACATAGGTCGCGTAGCCTTCGACATCACCATGCACTTCAACGATCAAGATGTTTGGGCTTGCAGCCACTGGTGATGGTGGGGCTCTTTTCAGCTTTGCGGGCAAGGACAGTGTCAGCTTTGTGGCCTCAAGCTGATCCTCTCGGTATTTTTCCGGCTTAAACATACGCAGGGAGGATATGGGTCCGCCGGCCGCGACGGAACCATCTGACTTGTCGAGGTCTACGGCCGCGACGAGCCCAGCCCCGATGTCTGTTGCCAATGCTTAGATCGAGACCAGTCTCGTCTATGAAGACGAGCTGGTACGACCGCAGGTGACATTTTCGTGCATATATTCATCTCACAGATCTTAATTCCGTTCTTTCGCGATATTTTGAGTAGCCTTTTACCGCCATCCGTCCTTCTTCAGGGTTCTACTAACGATAAACCGTGTCACCTCCACATCATCGAACTCTTTTTGGAGGAAAGCGACCATCTCGCGGAGGAGCATGCACGGATTCCAGTCGAGCTTGTGGCTCAGGGCAGCCAGCATGGACGTCGGCCGGCACCGTTGGTTGATGGCATCGTGATGGATCCAAAAAGTGATCGGTTCGTTTCATGGCGAGAAATTGAGCGGGTCGAGCTATTAGCTTATTTGTAAGTGTCCTGTCACCTTGCGACCGACTCTCTAGCATGCGCCGGATCACATAACGCTGGCCGAGGCCCAGATTTGGCGCCGTTGTATCGAGCTGTTGTAAAAACCTAACTTCACATCACGGTGGCCTTGGACAAGGCCTCATCAACATTGGCTGTTTCGGTAAAAACTAATATCGGTAATTGATGTCTCGTCATGTACACTGTCCCAACTCCCAAATTCTCGCACAGTAAAGACGCATGGGTCTGTGCGCCCAAACATCACTGGATAGTTCTCCAGCTAGACACCGAATTCGCTCCTAGCTGTAGACGCCGGAGACGCCGAGACCCTCTGTATCGCCACTTCTTATTTGTTTCGTTGAAGTACGGCATCAAACCGATCGAAGGTGGGTTGGTCTTGACGCGGGACGGCGCGACACGCGAACTGGTGGATCCCACTCCACGTGGCGCCCCACCTGCAGCCATGGCGACCGAAAACGACACGATCAACGTCGCGTCTGACGAGGAAGGGAGGAATGGTGTTGAGCAGCGACGACTTCGACCGCGCAAACCGAGCAGCAAAGCCATCGAAAATCAGACAATCGACGATACAACCGACGATGCGGAAATCACGACTAGGAAGCCCAACAGGCGCAATGCCAGAGCGGCGTTGGGAGGACGACCGTCCGTGGAGAAAGAGCGACAGGTAGACGACGACACGTCGCGACTCGCAAAACAGGAACCGATGAAGCAGCAAACGAAGCTCCTCAAAGCAGTCTTAGTTAAGCTCCAGTCACTGGCGGAACTGATTGAAGATCTTCAAGACGAAAACCGAGAACTTAAGAGGGACCTTCTTACGACTAAAGACAAACTACACATGGTCACGGAACAAATGACAGAACAAGCCCAGAGCATACGCGGAAGCGCCGAAGCGATTGCAACGATGGTTACAGGGCAGCAGAGGTCCGAGCCATCCTACGCAGACATTGCCCGAATGCCACCGACCAGCCGACTCGACAACGCGGGCCCGGGCCCCACGGCACCACCGGGTCCAACAGACGTGGTCTTCTGCACGATCGACACGTCAAGGATCGAGGACGAACAAGACGAACAACTGACACCGGGCGCTGTTCGTACCCTCACGGAAGGCGAGGTCAGGGTGGACCAGAGCCAATCCGATTGGCGTTGCCTGGCTGTGACCAAAGACCCGAAGAAGCCTCGAATCAGAATTGCCTGCAGAAACGAGGAGGAGCACACCATGGTGAAACGGCTCGTGGGAGCCAAGCTGCCGCGGGGAGCCCGGATGCTGAGAGACGAACTCTACCCCGTCAAAGTCGACTACGTGTCCCGCACGGTGGTCGTGGATGAGGCGAATGCCATTCGTAGTGGAGCCGCCGAGGAGATTGGCAAAGAAAATGACGTTCAAGTTGCGAAGGTAGGCTGGCTTAGCAACAGGGATGTTCCGAAGGCGTACGGCTCAATGGTTATCTACCTCACGAAGAAGGCGGACGCGGAAAGGCTACTCGCGGAGGGTTACGCTTATGCGGGAGGACAATCCGGGAGGACCAAGGTCTTCGAATCTCGTCCTCGCCTCGACCAGTGCTACAACTGTCAGCAGGTTGGCCGCGGCCACAAAGCTCACCAGTGCGACCTGCCCCAGATGTGCGGGCAATGCGCCAAGGAGGGTCACCACCACAGTGTTTGCACTGAGACTACCCTCAAGTGTGTTCCCTGCGGAGGTCCTCATGCGTCGTTCAGCAGAAACTGCAAGAAGCTCTACCCTTCTTTGAATGAGTAGCACGCTCCGGATAATCCAACTCAATGTGCGAAAACGCGGCGAGGTTCACGAGAGCCTCATGAACGACGAGGACATTCAGGACGCAGCGGTGCTGGTCATTCAGGAACCACAAGCACGGATGATCAAGGGACGGTTATTGACGACTCCGATGGGACATCACGGATGGACAAAGATGGTCCCACCAACGACTGGGGAAGGACGATGGGCGATCCGAAGCATGCTTTGGATAAGGAAGGATTTGGGGGCGGAACAGGTGTTGATAGAGTCTCCGGACATGACAGCAGCACTGTTGAGGCTCCCAGAGAGACTGGTACTGGTGGTGTCCGTGTACGTGCAGGGGATGGACACCCAGGCATTACAGGAAGCGTGTAACACCATACGTAGTGCGGTCGCGGATGCTAGGAGAGCCGCAGGAGAGGTGGTGGACGTGGTCATTGCGGGCGACTTCAACCGCCACGATCAACTATGGGGAGGAGACGACGTGTCTCCGGTACGACAGGGTGAAGCCGATAACATCATCGACCTAATGAACGAGCTCTCCCTCTGCAGCATGCTCCCACGGGGCACGAAGACATGGCAAGGCGGAGACCACGAATCGACAATCGACCTTGTGCTGGTGTCAGAGGACCTAGCTGCGTCCATGATCAAGTGTACGACGCACGGGACAGAGCACGGGTCGGACCACCGCACCATCGAAACGATCCTTGACGTATCAGTTCCGACCCCGAAAGCCCAAGACCGACCTCTATTCAAAAACGCGCCATGGAAGGAAATCAACACCCGAATCTCCACGGCACTCGAGACAGTCCCGATGGAAGGCACGGTCCAAGAGAAGACGGACAGACTCATGTCAGTGGTGCTGGGAGCAGTACAGGCCTTGACACCGAAAGCCAAACCATCGCCATACGCGAAGCGGTGGTGGACGGCGGATCTTACGCAGCTCCGCCACATCCACACACATTGGAGAAACCGGGCGAGGGCAGCAAGACGGGCAGGACGGAACGATGAAGCACTGGAGAACACGGCCAAGGGAGCAGCGAAACAATACCATGATGCCATTCGACAACAGAAGAAAACCCATTGGAATGACTTCCTGGCCAACAACGACAACATCTGGAAGGCCGCCAAGTATCTGAAGTCTGGCGACGATGCGGCGTTCGGCAAGGTGCCACAACTTGTGAAGGCTGATGGCACACGGACGACCAACAGCAAAGAGCAAGCGGTTGAACTGCTTACCACTTTCTTCCCGTCCCTACCGGAGCATATCGAAGAGGAAGGGGAGAGACCTCAACGCGAATCAGCTGTTAACATGCCCAACATCACGATGGAAGAAGTCGAACGCCGTCTTTTCGCGACGAAATCGTGGAAAGCACCTGGTGAGGACGGGTTGCCAGCGATGGTCTGGAAACAGATTTGGCCAGCCGTCAAGCACAGGGTCCTGGCGATTTTCCGCGCATCACTAGAGGAAGGAGTACTCCCCGACCAATGGAGGCACGCCAAGATCATCCCGCTCAAAAAGCCCGGCAAAGCAGACTACACCATCGCCAAGGCTTGGAGGCCAATCTCGCTCCTCGCCACGCTCGGCAAGGTTCTCGAGTCGGTTGTTGCGGAGAGGATATCCCATGCAGTCGAAACGCACGGGTTGTTGCCTACGAACCACTTCGGGGCCCGCAAACAGAGGTCAGCAGAACAAGCGTTAGTGCTGCTGCAAGAACAAATCTACGCAGCATGGAGAAATCGTTGGGTGGTCAGCCTCGTGAGCTTCGATGTGAAGGGAGCGTACAATGGAGTGTGTAAAGAGAGACTTATTCAGAGAATGAGAGCGAGGGGCCTCCCAGGAGAGTTGCTCCGTTGGGTAGAGGCATTCTGCTCAGATCGGACGGCGACAATTCAGGTCAACGGCCAAGCATCAGAGGTCCGGACCCTGCCGCAGGCCGGACTACCGCAAGGATCACCACTGTCACCCATCTTGTTTCTGTTCTTCAACGCAGACCTTGTACAACAGAAGATCAACTGCTATGGGGGAGCTATAGCCTTCGTCGACGACTTTACAGCCTGGGTCGCTGGCCCAACCACGCAAGACAACCGTAAAGGAATTGAGGCAATCATCGAGAAGGCATTGGACTGGGAGCGGAGAAGCGGTGCAACTTTCGAAGCGGACAAGACTGCGGTCATCCACTTCACCCGATGGGCCAAAAGGTCCGATTCGGAACCCTTCACTATCAAAGGGCAAACAGTCGAACCCAAACAGCATGTCAAGATCCTCGGCGTGATCATGGACATTGGACTCAGGTATAGGGAACACATTGCAAGAGTGGCGACCAAGGGATTGGAGGCTGCTATGGAGCTGAAACGACTGAGAGGATTGACCCCGGCGACAGCACGGCAGCTATTCACGGCCACCGTGGCTCCGGTGGTGGATTATGCCTCTAACGTCTGGAGGCACCGATGCAAAGATCGGACGGCGGCAGCAATCAATCGCGTCCAAAAGGTCGGAGCGCAGGCAATCATTGGAGCGTTCATCACGATAGCCACGAGCGTAGCAGAAGCGGAGGCTCACATCGCCAGTGCACCAGAGCGATTCACGAGAAGGGCTATCAAGCTTTGGACGGATCTCCACGCACTGCCCGAGACCAACCCGCTTCGAAAACTGACTGCTCGCATGCGGAAGTTCAGGCGTTTCCACCGCTCACCATTTTTCCAACTGGCAACTGCGCTCAACGAGATTCCAATGGAGAACCTGGAAACCATCAACCCATTCACACTTCCGCCGTGGATGGAAAGAATGCAGACCATTGCCGAATGGAATGACGACTCAACATCGACGCGTGTCGACCAGGACGCGATGGTGCGCATCGCCGTCAGCAGCTCGGCACGAAACGAGCTGGTCGGGGTCGGCGGAGTCATCGAGGGACCAGGAACGGTGCCCGAGACCTTTTCTTTCACCCACGGCATGAGGACCGATCAGAACCCGTTTTCCGGAGAACTCGTGGCGGCGGCGTACGCGCTGCGGTTTCTGCCACAGCTAAGGGGCCAGAGGGTAACGTTACTGACAAGTAACAAAGCCGCGGTGCTGACACTTCGAAACCCCCGTCAACAATCTGGACAAGAGTACGTTCGCTGCATCTACGAAGCGGTCACTCGACTTCGAGAGACCGGAAACACCATCGCAGCCGTTTGGCTGCCTAGTCATCTCGAGGACGACCTCCTGAAGAGAGCGAAAGGAGAAGCACGCAAGGCCAGCCGAGAGGGCGCCTCACCAGAAAAGCAGTTCCCGAAGATGCGGTCCACCACCCTCAATGCTGCAAGACGCAAACTACGTGTAGAGAGACGGCTACCGGACAAGGTTGGAAAACTCTCGAAGGAAATAGATATAGCTCTTCCTGGCAAGCACACTCGAGAACTATACAATAACCTTTCCTGGATAGAAGCGAGCATGCTGGCCCAGCTCAGGACAGGCATGGCGAGGCTCAACGCGTCACTTTTCCGAATCAAGGCAGTAGCGTCAGCCCAATGCGCATGCGGACACGCGAGAGAGACGGTAGAGCACTTCCTCCTTCGATGCACACGGTGGGCAACACAACGCGCCGAGACACTCATGTGCCCTGGCGCACAAAGAGACAACGTTTCTTTCCACCTGGGAGGAAAGACAACATCAGATGGTGATGACTGGAAGCCAAACATGAAAGCAGTCCGAGCTACGATACGCTTTGCGAAGGCCACGGGCCGGCTAGAGAATGTGTGATCCTTGATGAGACCTATCACGGCAAACCCCCCCCCTTCCCTACTAATCGAACCTAACACCCACACCTCGTGTCAATAACAGCAGGCGCCGCTTCAGTCGCCGTAGATAGGACTCTGAACACTTGAAGAATAGCCTTCAAGCAGCTTGCCAATACAATCTAAACCCCATGAGAAACCGGCGGAAAGACAGAAGACGAGAAAGCAAGAGCGGAAAGACGACCCCTTATGGGCTTGGGAGTTTCGGACAGACTACAGGAAGCGACCATGTACAATAGCGAATAGTGCCTTATTGGCTCTAGGCCACCAGGCGTAATAAACTTGTGTGTGTGTGTGTGTAGACGCCGAATACTAGCTGTACTTTATCGAAGATGACATGGGTATAAATGGGCTGCGATGAATATGTCGTCGTGAGAGAAAGACCCCAGATCAGGCGTGGACGCATGCCGCGACAGGATCGTCAATATGAAATTTGAAGAGTGACATTGCATTTCGCCCCACAAAAGCGACCTGGCTGACCAAAACCCACATCAAGCGGCCAACTTTCAATACAGATCTTCGAGTGGCTTGCGACTACGAAGCGCCGATCCCTTGGCTACGCCTGATGTTGCATTAAGAAGGCTGGTGTCTGCCTCGCGACGTTGACATATAAG
>NW_021167407.1:0-48377 GCF_003724135.2 Verticillium nonalfalfae | reverse complement strand
TGCCTTTTAGGCCTTCGATGCAGTAGTAGGGTGCTCTGGCGTTGCGCCGTCAGCCAACCAGCCGAAACATCCAACACAAGCGTGTTGTGTGGTGGGGATGGTGAGAGAAACCACCACGTTCCGACTTCCAGACGTTCAGACGGGCGGGCACCAGATTCCGTGCCACTCACGCGTTCTAATCATCGTTCATCGTTCGTCGCTGCTCACGAATGTCTCAGCCAAGCGGGCCCATTTGCCGCGTGCCTCCAACGATGCGACGAGGAACGCTCTCACCTTCTTTGCGCTTATCGATCTAGAGCGAACAAGTGTGCATGACGTCCGATTCTGTTTTCAGCCAGATCAACAGGACAGCACGTCTGGAGCGACGGCCAGATGAGACTCCCCACGCCAGGGACCCCTTTGTCTGTACGTGCCATCGGTAGACTAGACTGGACGGCTTTCGCGGCTTCCTCCTTACCAGCACCTCGACGCAGTTTCCCCTTCTCGCCTGTCTTCCCGCCCCCTGACCCAATGTCCAGGACAGGCTTCAGGGTGAGACACGGCAGACCCAGCACAAGCCGCACACGCTGTGATGTGCAGAACGGCAGAGGCATGAGAACAAGAGGAGCGGGCAGGGGACACCGAACATCTAGGGTTTGTCGATTTACCTTCCACTTTCCCCCCCTTGCCCCCCTCTCCACCCCGTTCAGAATGCTCCGTGATCCAGATGGTGGCCCGAGGGTCCCACTGTGATGAAAGGAACCCTTGCCCGCAGAGTCACACTGGAACTGGAGAGCCCTCTGTCGACAACTGGGCTGCCAAAGCGAGGAATGACTTCGTTATTCCCCACAGCGAGCGTACTTTTGAGTCAAGCAATGCGGAAAGCAGTAGATCAGCGACTCGGTCAAGTCGAAACACTTGAAATTGAGGGATATGACCGGTGAAAAAAGGCTGAGGCGAGATCCGTGGAACTCGCCACACAGACCAACGCTGGCTGGATGGTGGTTTTCGCTCCCAAGACTTTCAGCGCTGTAGTGCACCGATGCTGTCGTTGGAGTTTGCTGTGCTAGGTCGGCACGGCGAGCTGCACTGTTCTGCGATGGGTCAGGTTGAGAGTGCGGGCGCGCGCAGCGCACGCACCAACCATTCGACAAAACCCAAGCACAAGCAGAGCAGGTCAGACATACATGACTTGTGCAGTTGACGATGGTGGACATATCGCGGGACGCAGATGCATTGTCGCATAACTCTGCCGCGGCGCGAACAGGGGAACGGGGAGGGAGGGGCAAGACTCGGTATGATGGGGAAGCATGAGGAAACGACAGAACGGCAATGGGATTCATGACGTCTGGGCGTTCAGAACAGGACGTTTCGCACTGCAACAATCCGCATTCCTATTTCCACAGGTCGATCGGTCGTCTCTCCCTGTTTCGCTGCCCTTGAGCCCGCCATTCTTTTTTTTCCTTTTTCTTTCGTTTTCGCGTCTTCACCGGTGTGGGACGTCAAGGCGAGACAGACATGTTGGAGAAGCCAACAAGCAGCGGCTGTAGGGCATAAAGTCAGACACAGGTCAGACATCGGGGAGCGCGCACCGCAGCCACGCACGCAGTCCAACGAGCATTTGGCGGCGGCGGGCGGCGGACAGTGTCGCCCACCGGGCGAGCAGGGGCGGGCTGAGCTAGCATTCAGGCCCTTGCGTGGGTGGCGCTGTGGAAGGCACGGCATTGGTTGAAGAAGTCGACGACCCTGGCGGGCAGGACCCACGAACCGCTACGGTGGTGGGGAGGCGCGAAGCGAATGGGACGGTATCCTGGTAGTTGTCCTTGTCGTCCCTCCGCTGGCCGACGGCCTGGCCCCGGCTTCGTGGGAGTGTTGCCAAGGCCGTGGTGCCAGCTAGCGTCGCGCCCATCTGGCTCATGTGCGCGCTAGTGCCGATCTAGCAGCCGTGTCCCGCTTCTTACAGTGTGAGCATGACCACACCCCCGCGAGACGGGCACCGGGTACGTGAAGCGGGCTGTGGTTCTGTCGAGACGTCGAGTATTCCCGGGTCTCACTCTCCACGGGCCAAGATCTCCGCCTGGCAGTATGACCGAGCATCCTTGCTTCTTGCTTTTCCTTCGACCCTCTCACCGGGGCGCTTCCTCTTCCCGACAGACGAAGAGAGCCCTGACCCTGTCACCCGCCTGGCTGATCCACACCTGGCTCAGGGACCTAGGTGCCTAAGAAGTGGAAGGCGACAGAGCATGTCCGGCGTATCGCCCCCTGTAACTCTGCCTACCCGCAAGGCCACCACGGGCCGCACAACTCATCGTATCATCGAGGGCTCGCTGCCTTTCGAGGCGCTGCAGCCAAAGTGACGAACGGTCCCAAGAGACAGGAGAGGAACAGCTGTTCGCCCCCCCCCCCCCCCTCCTTCCAACAACAATTCAGCGGTCTCGAGGTGGCGTAGAGGTAGAACAAAGGGCCCTCACCGCAAGCATCTCGGCATCGCCCAATAACAAGGGCGAGGCAGCTCCAGATTCCCAGCCCGAGGGCCTGGGACTGCCGCAGTCTCCCAGCCCTCAAAGTCAGGTTCGCTGGTTCGCTGGTTCGCTGGTCCACCTGTCGCCTTTCCCCGTGTCCCGGGCTGGACCAGATTGACCTGTTGGATTGGGATTGGTGTGGTGTGCCCAGTCCGGCACGAGCCAATCTGTGACAGCAGAGGCACACCCTTCTGGGTCTTCAGCGCCGCCCCCCTGGCCATCTGGGTACTGAAGTTCCCTAGGTACCTAGGGACGCAGCACCCAGCACCCAGCATCCAGCGCCCACCACCCAGCACTCAGCACTCAGCACCCACGAACAAGGCTCCATTTTCTTTTTGGTCTCTTGTGGTGCTCTTTCTCTCTTTCTCACCCACTTCCTCTCACTCTCGCCTCTCACGCCCTCACGCCGCGGTCCACACCCCCAGCATCCCGGCTTCCCCTCCCCCCCCTTCCAGGTTTAGCATCCCCACTTGTCTCTGCCTGGCCCTGGCCCTTGTCCTGGGTACCGCACCGTGCTGTACTGTATTATCTGGGTCCCGGTCCTGGGGTGTCGACTGCCCAGTCCTAGCAGTCCTTTTCCTTCCCGCCTTTCCTGCTCCTCATCGTCTTGGTTCCCGTTCCACACAGATCCAACCTCAACACCAACAAACCACTCCCCTCCGTTCGTGCGTTCGTCCTCTCCCTCCATCGACCCAACCGCGCTGCTTGGGCTGTTAATCGCATCGCGGGATCGAAGAACGGACGACGACAGCGACGACCGACCTCGACAAACTCGACCTGCCCGGAAAGCCATTCGATCTCGCCGTATTCTTATCCACACACCGGTTGCCCTCCATCCGCCAAAAGGGTTTCGCAATCAACTAGATTAATTCGCGGGAACGTTGGGCCTCTGAGTAGAACCTGTGCAGGTCAGTTTTGGATGGTGGCTTCGAGCCAGAATTCCCCTTACTTGGGAGAGCGGCGCCTCCTGCCTGACGTGGCGTGAGAACCGTCCCCACGGGCTCTCTCCCAACTCTCCAATCCAGACCGTTGCCTCGACCCAGGTCGTCGGCATCGCTCTCGTTTCGTTTCTCGCTTCGTCTGACACGGTCCCCTCGTAGGTTTGCCAACGACCAACTCCCGCCACCCAACGAACGACCCGAAACCTCTCACCACATTCTGACGCCAGACACCATGTCCGCCACCACCATGGTTGCCGCCGACGACAGCCCCTCCGATGCCACTCGTTCAGTTCACACCCGCAACACCAAGGGCGGTCGACGACTTCATTATGAATTGACCTGCCTCCAACAGCCCGAGCGCGCGAGAGCCTGCGGCTCCGGACAGAAGTGTAAGTTGACATGCGGTGCGTTATTCGAATGACTTGACCGCTGACACGAGGAATCCCAGCCGCCGCCGACCGTCGACCTGTCGACCCGCCACCCGTTGTTCAGCTTCGCGTGCTCGAGGGTCCTACCCTCGAGGACAGCAAGGACATCACTCTCGGCTACAACGCCAACTTCTTCGTCTACGTGGATTTGCAGCATGCTCGCCCCATCGCCAACGGTCGCGTCCAGACGCCTGCTGCCACGACGCCTCCTGTTCTGACTGGTGCCCCCGTCTCTGGCATGGCGTACCTCGACCGCCCTGCCGAGGCCGGCTATTTCTTGTTCCCTGACTTGTCGGTCCGCCACGAAGGCCGCTACGTCCTCGGATTCAGTCTCTACGAAGAGCTCAAGGACGAGATGGATCAGGACGCCGACCCCGTGGACGACGGCCCTACCCCCGGATTCTACCTGCGCATGAAGGTCCAGTCTGCGCCCTTTGTCGTCTTCAGCGCGAAGAAGTTCCCTGGCCTCACGTCCAGCACCACGCTGAGCCGTACCATTTCCGAGCAGGGATGCAGGGTTCGCATCCGCCGCGATGTGCGCATGAGGCGCCGCGACGGAAAGCCATCCGGCGGTGACTACGAGAAGGAGGAGGAGGCCGCCCGGAGCAGGAGGACACAGACGCCCGACATTCGCAAGGAGCAGATGCGTGGTCGATCCGTGAGCGACAGCAGTGAACAGCGTGCCCCGTATTCGGCTGTGTCCGAACGCCGCCCTTCCGAGATGGATGCCTACCCAGCGCCTCCACCGCCGCCGGCCCCCATTGCCGTCCCCAGTGCCCACTCCCGCTACGGCTCTGACGCATCCAGCAACGGCTACGCACCGCACCACATTCAAACTGCTTCGCAACCGCCTCCCGTTTCGCCGACATCTGGTTACCACAGCGGACAGCCTTCGCCGTACGCCACCGCTCCGCCCGCTGGGTTCGGCTACCAGTCGCGCCCGGCACCGCACGCGTACAGCTCATCCGGCACCACACCCACCACGCCCCGCGACGCGTACGATCGCCGCCCCTCGTCCTTTGTGCCCCCTTCACCATCTCACGCCCAGTTTGCATCGCACGAGATGGATTACAGGAGGGACTCTGTCTACAAACAGGAACTGCCCAGGGCCGCGGAGTCGAGGAGAGACTCGCTGGCTCACATGGCCACGAAGCGGGATACGCCCAGAACACCAATCTCCGAGACTTTCACACTGCCGCCCATCCTCTCTGCCCGTCTCCCTGGTCCCTCCGGCCTGGGCAGCCTGGTGAAGTCAGCTCTGATGCCCAACGTCATCGAGCCGGCCTTGCCTGTGCCACAGGTAGTTGCACCATTGGCTCACGCCGGTTCCAAGCGCGGATACGCCGATACGTTTGTCGACAACCAGCAGAGCGCGCTGCGCGACGGACAGCGCCCGCCTGACAACCACCAGCAACCGGCCAGCGCGGATCACGACCCGCACGGCAATCCGGACAGGATGTACTACAGGCGTGCCGACGGCGGCGTGTCGTTCAAGCACACGCCTGTTTTCACCCTATAATGCAGCCCCCTGTGATGCAGCACGCGACGAGTCGCGTCTGCCGGGTCGCCGGAGCGGAGGTCTCCATGGGCCATGGCTCATGGCGACGATGAAACGCTCCTTGCACGTATTTTCTCACGAGTCGGCCACGATGTATATACTCGATCCCCGAGAGGGATAGCCAGCAACGCATGCGGAGTTTTCTGATGTTGGTCTAGTTTTATTTTTCTTCACATACCCACGCCACCCACTCTACCCTTCCTTTCTATCCACTTCCAAATTTCCTTGCGTTTCCCTTTGCAAAAGCCTCACTTGAGGCCATTCGTATACCATGGTTGATTTTCCTATGTCGGGGCCGAAGGCGGCGGGGAAGAGGGCAGCCATGGCCGTCGCGGGCATTTTCAGATCAAGCATGACGAGAAGTGTGCTTGCGAAGACTCAGATTGGGGTTACAGCGGAGTCGAGGACGCGGGGCGGGCTATACATTGCCTCGGTCTTTGACGTTTTCTAGTTGTACTTGCTATGGGCATGGTAGGGTCTGTCTTTGCGCGTGTGTACTGGTTGTTCGGGTTGCGCAATGAAATCGGAATATGAATGAACTTGAAACATGCGATTCCCACGGGCATGGTGATGTATGACATGCTACGAACTGTGTGTGTGTGTGTGTGTGTGTGGCGTCATTGTGAAGAAACAATAGTGTTCTGTTGGCCTGCCTAGGTGGGGGAAGGGGGGGGTTGTCTCGGGAGCAAGATGTGCTGGGTTGAGTAGTGCATCTGGGGCCATGCAGGTGAGATGAGGGCGATAGAGCTGTTTCCCCCAGGTGAGCCCCTGAAAGGTGCATGTGGACTGCGCGGTGCAGAGACACGTGCTGCAAGGGAGGAGAAGGAGAGTGAGTACTGGTCACGTGGGTTGGCGACCTGATGGAGCGTAGTGTGCGGGACGCGTTCCTGGGCCGATCCTGACTGTTTTGTCCAAGCGCGTCGACCGGAGCAACGACTTGGCTGTCAAGTGCCCCCTCCACCCCCCCTTGTACCGCGTCGTTCCTGCCGCTACCGCAACGGTCTGGCCGCTAACGGGCAGGAGAAGCAACAAACTCCAGCAAACCCACGAAGGACAAGGAGAGAAGGAGAAACCGCCGTGTGTTGTTGCTCTTTGACCCGCTCCCCCTCCCCAGACAAGACACAACACGCACGATACGACGAAACCACTCTTCTGGTCTTCGTCTTCTTTTCTCTCGCCTCATCCATTCCCTTGCCCGCCAGCATTTACTTGTTGCTCTTGCGTTTCTCACGCAAGGTCCCATCAGCATTCTTGGATTCGCTTTGAAGTGGGGGAAGAAGCTTGGGCGCGATCCATCGTCAATGCGACCGCCAGCTCGCGCGTAAACAAAACAGCCGCTTATAGGTATGTCCTCTCAGTCCATTAATTGCTTCATTGTTGTTTTGCGGGCACGATCCTTTCTCATGCGGGCTACCTGTTCTTCTATTGCTTTCTCTGTTCAATGCTACACCATGCCTGCCATGCCGCCGACGCCGTTCAAGCTGACCACCAGTTCCTTCCAGTTTCGTCATCGCCGCCAGCACGATCGCCAGCATCACACGACCATGGCGCCACCCGACCGGTCTCGACCGGGCCCCCTCAACTCCCACCCTGTCTTCTCCCCGAAGAAGCCCCTCAACAGAGCGGACAAGTCGCTTGACTCCAGCTCAAGCTCCGGCTCGGGCTCGGCGCCGCGATCGCCCACTAAGGCTGGCTCGCGCTTCCAGGAGGGTTCTATGAATGACCGTGCCTCGGCTGTCCCGCCTCTGAGCTTCATTGGCACCGAAGCTGATTTTGAGCGTCGTATCCGCCTCGACTATCCTGGCCGACACGGCGCCGCTTCGGCCCTTGCTGGCTCTGTCCAGCAGCAGCAGCAGCAACAGCAGTCCCACAACCAACATGACCAACGTCCCGCCAGCGCGGCGGGTAGTTTCATCGGCACCAGCGGCAAGAAGGGCTTCTGGGGCGGATTGAAAGAAAAGCTCAGCTTCTCGAGAGACAGGAACGCCAACGGGACTAAGCGACCCGTAAGCCTCGACTCCAAGACAACCACACCCGCAGGCATGGCTGCTTTCCCAGGTCTCGACATGGGTAGCGATGGCAAGATGCCCAGCCGCGAGGAAATCACTAGGAACTATGAGCAACTCATGCAGAACGGCTTCTTCGCTTCGCACGCCATCCAGTCGACACGCCAGCCACCGCCTGGCGCTGTACCAAGAGTGTCTGCTCCCTCGACCTCTGCTTCCGTCCAGCCCCCTCTTGGGGCCTCGTTCGCGTCACGCATGGCCGCGCATCAGGAGCAGCAGCAACAACAGGAGCAGGAGCAGGAGCAATGGCCTCTCTCGGCCAACGCGTCGCCCTCGCGCGGCACGAAGCGCAATCACTCCCAGGACGACGACAACGACGACACCTCTTCCTTCAAGAAGCTGCGCAAGTCTGCTTCGCGCATTGGCAACGAATTACCCCTCCACCGTCTGCGCCCAAAGCGCTCTCACCAAGGCCCCGTCTCCTCTTCGACGGACATGCCCCCACCCCCGGCGCCCTTTGGCATCAACACGCGCCGTACTTTCAGCTCCTCTTCGAGGCGCGAGACGAACCGCCTTGCGAAGCGTCAGATCTCCAAGTCGGCCATCTCGAACCCGGTACCCGCGGATGTTTCTTCACGCATGAGCATCGACTCCGGTGCCCCATCCTTTGCCTCGTCGAGTGATGGGCATGGAGGCGGCTCCTTCGCAGAAGCTATGCGCTGGTCCCGGCCATCATCACGCTCGGAGGATACTGCTGCCGCTGCTGGACTGCGTATCCGCCCGGACGCGAACCGGGGGATCCCCGTCGTCCCGCGCATCCCCGATCAGTTTAAGTCGCGGCCTGGGAGCGCTTTTGGTGAGGGTGCTGAAAACAGGATCCCGCAACCCATCCAGGGACGTCGACGCTGGTAGAACTAGCCTGTCCCGAGCGGTGCAGCCCGTGGTGTGTTTGCGGGCGCGATGCACACATGACCTTTCCGACACATGACGACACATGACACGTTCACGCACTTGGTCACGAAGAAAACAACCATGGAACAACGGATACGAACACACGAATTGTATGATAAACCTTCCATTTCTTTCCCCTCTCGGTTGGGTTTTAGGGCGGCACGGCATTTGGAAAAAGGAACGGAGTTTTTCGGACCGGACAGGGCTGCGGTGTGGGAGGCTGGACGGGCCAGCCTTGTTTCTCACGCATCGATTCTTGAGCATGAATGGAATGGCTCCCGGTACCTGTTTGGTGTATTCTTTTTTTCTCTTTCTCTTTCTTCTCCTTTTCGCCTGAGTAAAGAAAGGAACGGGTATCTCTGGCCGAGGCATCTTTCCTGGCCTCGGTTGTCGGAGCTCTCTGTATGAATGATGAAAACGTTCTATGGCTGCCTCGTGTTTGTGCTGTGGTGAGTTCCGTGCTTCTACCACTGTGCCTTGAATTTCTTGAGGTCAAGGCCACGACTCAGATGGGTTTGCTCGCTTTCGCACGCAGTGTCCAGATGTGACCTGACTTGAACGTCCGCCCTGTCCCCAATGATACGGCGTTGGGAATGGGAATGCGCCCCATGCGAAGACGCTTCGGTTTAGCCCGTGGCGTCTGGGTCAACGGCAGACAGGCCATGTCTTCATACCCTGACGACGGCAAGCCACCCCAGACGCTTTGCTCTCGACCGGGTCGATGCACGGAACTTATTGACCGCGCCAGGGACTCGCCGCTTCCTGACCGACTGTGTCTTTCCGGCTTCGTGTCGAGGACTTTGGCCCGATCCCCGTGCGGGTGTCCGACTCTCCAGCTCTGCGGGTGTTGAGGCCCTGGACCGTGGTAGTCCCGTGGGGGACTCGACGGTGGACATCACAGCAAACCGAGACACAAGTCAAATACGGGGCACGTCTTCCATCACCAAAATCATGTTTCATTGAAATCTGGTCCCGCAATGTCAAAAGTCGCTTGGTGTCTCCCTCCTCTTGACACGCAGAGCGACGAGGAGAGAAGAAAAGGAGTTTAGAAAAAGAACACAAAACGGCAAGAGAGACTATATAATATGTACTCCGACATGGAAGAGCACCCTGATCGTCAAGTACACCTCGATAAGAAGTCGCCCCCGGCGCTACTTGTAACCCCAATCCCAAGCCTGTTTCCGCGCACGTGTAGAAAGGATGATTGTTTAAAAATAAAGAGAGGGAGAGGGAGAGGGGAAAGGACCTTCATCCCCATGACGTCGCCTTCCCTCAACCGTCCGTTGCTGCCAGGCTTGACCCGGGTCCCTGCGCGACACCCCAACCGGGGAGCCAGGAAAGGTTCATGGAACGAGGGGATAAAAGGGTGACCCGACAAGACGGAAGAATGAAGAGAGAAGCGATGGACTGTCAGAATAAAACGTTGAGCCTGCGAAGACGCCTAGCAAGTGTTTGGTGCTGGTTGTTGTTACACCAGTGTAGTCAAAAGAGAATGTCGTTCAGAACGATGCCCAGCTGGACTGTTGGGCCAGCGGACGGTCGGAGAGGTATATGTAGCAAATGGTCGTTAAAAAAGATTTCATGCCGTCAAACTCGATCTATCAGAGCACCTCAACGACGCGGTCCCGGAGGGTGCGGGCGGCCTCAGGGACCTGCTGCGCGGGCACCGAACGAATCATGGACCACGCCGTGGCGAAATGTTCGGGGAAGCGGATGTACAGCATGGAAGCCAGCAGCACTGTCAGAAGCGGAATCTGATACCTGTTAGCGTTCCTGCTTTGTTGTGTTGGTTCAGCATCATTACATACCCAGATAAACCAGAGGTTCTTATCGCTGCGGATGCCCTTAAATTTGGCGGCATGTGCCCGCAGGAAGTCCTGCTGTTGCTCCTTCGTCATGGCCTTCTTCCTGCCAATCATGAGTGCCTTGGGGACAGGCGCCTCACTTGTGGCGGCCTCGCTCGTCTCCTCGATGGCCTCAACGGTCGCCGTGTCGTACAGCTTGGCACATTTCGCGTCAGCTTCCGCCTCAGCAGCAGCCCCCGCAGCGGAGGCCTGCTTCTTGTCGAGGGCGTCTTGCGGGTACAGTTCTGTGTAGGCAGGCGGGGAGGCCGCGTTGTTGTTGTTGTTAAGAAGCGACGAGAAGTCCCACCATTTGCCATCCATGGCCTTTGGCGTTTCGTCACCAGCTGATCCAGGCCGAGAGCCCGACATGCCCTCCATGAAGGATGTCATCCGACCCATGAGCGGGTGCTGGTGCAGGTACTGTTGGTAGTCTGGCAGCATGGACATTCGTGGGAAGTTGGGCATTTGAGGCAGGTTTGGCATCTGCGACATGTTGGGGAAGTGCATAGCCATCGCCTGCTGGAATTGGTGAAGCTGCGCCGATACTTGATCTCGCACCGCTGCTGCCAGGGCCGTGGTCGGTGAGCCCGGCACTCGTTGCAGCTCATCTCGTTCTTCTGACAGACTGTCTCTCTCGGTCGGTGCTCCGTATGCGTGTGTGCTTGATCGGCGCATATTCAGCCAATTATCCTCAGCCTCGTCTTCCGATTCAAAATCACCAGACGAGTACTCCGGGCTCTCCTCTCCATCACCAGGGCCGTCAGACTCTTCCGACACAGCGTGGGGATCCCAGAGAGATCGCAAAGAGGCGGCACTGCTGGCTCGGCTGTGCAGAGAACCTCCACTACGAGAACGAACGTGTCGCTCGCAACGGCGGATGTGTTCGATGACCTTGCGCGAGCGAGCGACATCAGCGGGCCGAAGCCCAGACAAGCTCCTGATCGTGGGGTCTGCGCCAGCCTGCATCAGTCGCCGGACAATGGCCTCGTGGCCGTTGATGGCGGCCATGTGCATCGGTGTAAAGCCGCCCTTATCGCGGAGATCGGGGTTGGCGCCGCGTGCGAGGAGACCTGCAACAAAGCGGTGGTAACCAAGCGAGCATCCGAAATGAAGCATGGCCTGGCCCGTATTCCTCCGGAGATCGAGACGAGGCATCCTGGCACTGTCATCGAGGTCAATCAGTTCCAGGCACTTCAGCAGCTGCGACTCAGTACTCGTGCTATACGTGTTGCCACCACCGAAGCCGCCGCCTGAAGAGGATCCGCCGCCCATGCTGGACCAATCCATGTCCTGGGGGCCCATGATTCGTTGCGCAAGCTCCCTCACGTCCAGAAGTTGGCCCGTCATCTTTTGTGAGATCATGCCAATCATCATCCTGGCGAGCTGTGCTTCTTCGTCGTCGGTGTATCGGAAGACCTGATTCGGGTTCGGCTTGAACGGCGGCGACTGTGCGTGGGATTGCTTGAGGGAAACGGGAACAATGCCAGGCCTCGACGCCGGAGGCAACAGACAGACCAATGAGGACTCGCCCCAGAAGGTTGTCGTCGTCGCCTTGTGCTCGCCAAAGTACACGTCCAGCCCTTGGAAGAATCCACCACCAAGAATGGTCACTTCGATACCACCCATCTTGGGCCCCTCCCCGGGAATGATCTTATGGATGGTCGGTTGTGGACGGCTTTGGCTCTGACCGCCGGGAAGGAAGGTCATGCCGTTGATGAGGCCATGGGCCATGGGTGTTTGCGGCACACCACCGAGGCTTTGCCTCAGGGAATTGGGACTCGGCGCGCGGCTGGGATGCGCCGAGGTGGGCGCAGAGAACATGGTCATGGCAAGGTTGTCCATGCTGGCCGATCGCGCGGCGTTGCCAAACATGGCTTGATCGCTGATGTTGTTGGGCGTCGTTGGGCCGGTGGCGAAAGGCGGGGGGACGTTCTGCACGGCGCCGGCTTGTGCGAACATGTGGTCAGGCATCTGGAGGTTGAGTCCCAGGTTGGGTGTGAAGGGTGAGGTAGAAGCCGACGCAGTGGCTGGCGCCTGGCTTGCAGATGGTTGTGTCCCGGGCGGGGGCGAGGTGTCGAGTCTTGTCATGGCCATTTCCATCGGCACTCGGGGCCCGCTCGCCTTTCGCTTCTTCGAGGCAGGTCCCATGTTGGACAAGGACGGAGATGCAGGTCTTGACAGGGCAGGGACGCTGGGCGCGGAAGCCGGCGGCGTCTGATGTTTAACGACTGGTGGGGGCACAGGAAGTGGAGGAGGCCCAGGTAATTGAGCTGAACCATTCCGCCTCAAACTTTGCAGGTCTGAACTCGACTGCGATACCCTGAAGGGAGCAGGCGTAGTCAGGGGGCTTGTTTCGAGCGGGGCGTTCACCATTGGCACAACCGAGTTCTCCTCACCCTGAGAACCGATGGCGTTGAGGGTCTGCGGTACCGGATGTGTCTTGTGGTCGTCCGTAATCATGATGGAATGAGACATCTCCTGCGCCACGACACGATCCTGCCAGTCTTTGATAGTGAAGACAACCCGGAAGCCCATCTTCTCGGCGTGATGTCGACAATAGCAGGCGATACGCATCGGAGCGTCCACCTGCAGGGCTCCTGCAGGATACTGAGGTTCTGGCGGGCCTGCAACCGCGGGGTCTGCAGGGGTGGCACTAGGCGGTTGCCATTCCTTGATCTCATTTGTGTTGAAGACGATCACTCGTCGATTCTCATCTTTCTTCCACATTTCCTCTTCTTCCACCTTCTTAATCTTCTTTCGTCCGGCACGCTTGCGCTCTCGCGTGATGCATCCCTGGCAGATGCGCACCTCGCCACCGTTCTGTGGCTTGTCGTCCTCGTTACTGTCTTCGCTGGCAGATCTTTCGTTGAGCGAAGGATGTGGATGAGAGGCGGCAGCAGCCCGCTTGAATGCCCGTTGCTTGTTGTCTCCGACGAGCATGGCGCTGGTGCAGACCAATTGAGTGTAGAGCTCAAGCATATCGGGCGATCGTTCAGACGGAGATTTGGCCAGCAATTTCGGCTTCGAGATTGTGTGCGTGGGCAGATGCAGCCGCTTGACACCTGGTGGCGCTCCGAGAAGAGTCATCTTGATAGGGATTTGCGTCTCAACTCGCGACTTGGTCGGTGTTGGGTGAATAATGAGCTTGCAGTGGTACGGCATGGGGTTGAAGCCTCCTTGAGCAAACAACATCTGCTGCATCAGCTGAGGGTGGAACTGTTGCATCATCGGGAAACCCGGGGGCATGGCCGCATGGCCGCCATCGACTTGGGGCCAGAATGGGTGACCGACGGCGGCTGCGACGTGATTAGAGAAGTCGGGCTGGTTGGTTGGCGAGGGGGAGTTATTGAAGAAGTTTGAAGGCGAGGCTTGCTGGCTGGCGACGTTTTGTGACAGAGGAGATACCTCGCGGGAAGCAGACATGTGCAGTCCATGCATGGGTTGTGTGAGGGGGAATTGCTAGCGATTGGTTAGGCTTCACGTTCGTAGAGTGATTGGACTGTCAACGGAGAGATCTCTGCCCGATTATTGGCGATGCCGGCCACACCACACAGAGCAAAAACACATCAACAGAGCAATTCAACTCACAGATTTTTTCCTGGGTGCCTGGCTTTTGGATTTGCTGGGGGTTTGGCTGTTGTGAGGAATGTGTGCCGTCATGGTGGGCATGTCGGGGGACGCAAGGTTCATTGCGGCATTGTTGGCTGCCTCGGGGCTGCTCGACGCACTTTCAAAGTCGAAAGAATCGTTCATGAAGTTGTCGTCGGTGGGTAGGTCGAAGTTGTCGCCCATGACAGACGAGGGCATGTTGGCGCCAAAGACGAACGTGCCATCGTCAGAGCCTTTGGAAAAGGAAGTTGGGTTCCACTCCTTTTTGATATCATTTCCATCGGTCATCATAATGTCGCCGGCGGTGAGAGCAGTCTTTCCGGATGCTGAGCTGCCTGTCCTTTTCGAAGACCCCGAGTCGGAGGAGGAGTCGCGAAAAGAATCGTTCAACGAATCAGGAGATTCGGCGGCAGCAATGTCGCGGGCGCCGAGTGTCGAGGATGCCGTCGTGGCGTTGTGCAGGGCTTGTGGATTGAAGCCGTTGAGCGATTGATCTTTGGACAAATCGAGGCTCTGGTGAAAGGGGCTCGTGACGGCGGCGGCGGCGGCTATTGTGTCGTCGTCGTAATCGAAGAGATCGCTGAAATCGCCCGTTGCAGACATGTCTGTGCCAGCGATAAAAGGGCTGGCACCGGGGCCGGCACCGGCATCCGTCATAGCCAGAAGCGACAATGAGGATCGATGGGGCGGTTTGTCAGGCTGTCGAAGGGTCGTAATCGCGTCGAACGTGGTGGTGTTTTGGTGGTGATAAATTGGAGGGGAGGTGAATGATTGACAGGAGAAGTCGGTCGCGGTCGGGGTGAGGAAGGCTCAGCGAGAGTGCTGTGTCGAAGCGTCCAGGGTTGGAGGGGGGGGGGGCCTGTGGAGAACAGCCAGGTGATGTTCGCGGATTGAGTGGTTCACATCTAGTCTCGCACAGAGTGCGAGAAAGTGGGAGACCGTCTGTGTGTATGGGAGAGAGACCCCGAGAGATGAGCGACCAGAAAGACGCCCGCTTGTGGGCTGCACTGGGCTGCGCTGGACTGGCAGGCTGGCTGGGCAAAAGAGCGGGGACGTCCCACAGTTTTGGGGGGATTGATTCTCAAGGCTGGGCCTCACGCGTGGCCTCGAGCTGATCTGACGCAGGGAGCGCGAATCCGGTGGGATGAAACGAACTGAAGAAAGAGTCGAGCAGCTGCCCTAGGTAGATGATGGCAGCAACAGTATTCAAGTCCAAGGCTGGCGTCCTTGATGGATTCCGAGCGATTGTCGACTACGAGTGCGGCGTCGCTCGTGGTCAATGGCGGTTGGAACGGTGGTGCGTGGTACCTGGCTTGGTGCGCTGTCCTCCAAAGGGCCAAGGGGGCGTTGCGAGTCAAGACGGTGAAGGTCAGTGAAAAAGCCGTATTGGAGGGCGACAAGCGGTATGGATGTCTCAGAAGGCCTGTCTGTTGCAGGGCTGGTCAAGGGTCGCCAGCAATTGGGAAGAAATTAATCCTTTCAAATTTGGTATCAGGGCACAGAGGAGTCAAGACGTGCTTGACAGAATCAGGTCAAAGAATGGCGAATCCTAAGGTCTGCTGCTCGCTGCCCCAGATAGATGTGTGGGCGATTTTGCCATAAGGCCAGATTAGATGGTCGTCAATACACACTCTGTCCATGTCCAGGTGGCCATTCCGATTATGTCTGCCTGCCTGCTGGCCTGCCTGCCTGATTGACTGCTTGCCTGCGTGGTTTAGTCCTCGAGGCACTCGGTGGGAGGGATGGCAAGCGCTAGGGAAAGAGCTGGGCTGGGGCTGGGGAAACGAAGGATACTGGCAACAACTTTCGCTGGATTGAGAATGGAGGTGAGCCTGGTTGTGAAGGTGGAACTTGACGCTAGGGGGAACCGGATTACCCACGGTAGGTGGAGCCACAAAGGTAGCGTGGCAGTTGCATCTGTCTGTCTGTATGCCTGCGCCTGCGCCTGCGCCTGCATTTGCGTCTGGCATATTATTTCCTGTACGCCTGAGGTGGCTGAGCGAGCAAGTGGCAGGTAAATCTCCTCAATTGGCACAGGGTTGGTTTCTGCGCCCTCTGATTCGTCTTCATGCTGTTGAGATTTCAAAAGCCAATCATGTGCTTTGTATTTGTGTGGCGCCCCTCCAACAGATTTGATGCTAAGAGACGCGTGGCGGTCGGTCCTGCCATCCACACGTCGGTGATACAGTGTCATCGGGTGCCTGTGTACAGTGCAGATTCCAGCCATTGGGGCCGGAAGAGGGCCTGGACACGGTGCTACCAGCCTGGCTCACCTTTCCCTTCCTTCTGGACGTGACCCTGGCTGAATGAACGTGCTGTCCGCTCCTCTTGGTCTTCATTCCCTGCCAAATCAATGCTTCACACTCACTCACACGTCCCTCACCCACTTCCCAACGTTAACCCACTTGAGCCTCACTTCTGCAGGACTCGGAGGGCTTTGTATTTCGGCTGCCTAGGGACCGCCCTCGTTCGCCCATCAACTCGGCAATGCTTACCAACAGTCTCAACAGATATCCAACACCAGTGACCTCGTTCATCCATCCCATGTCTATCAACCACTGTGCACACGTTGCAGTACACAAGACTGGACCCAATCCTGCTTCTTTTCGTCGATTTGACGATTACAGGACAAACCCCTCACCATCCACAATCCATCCATCGCCTCTTCCTCCGCCTGAATATCAGAGATTGAGTTCAGCCGCGCCTTGCCTCTGCAGCAAATGGGCCCTGCTAGGCTCTGCGCCGTTCTGTGGCGATGGACAGCGCCATCTCGTGTGCTCGCTCCATCTTCCATCGCCGCTATCGCAATCAGACCTCTCGTGGTACCCAGACGTTGGAAAATGCCCGACGCTGCACCCTTTCCACCCCAAAGCCCTGCCTGCCAACAACAGTACACCTTTCCGGGCCGCCGCTAGGCCCACCATCGGCGGGAAACGGCCTCGTCCCACCTCCGATGGTGTACGACCTGCAGCACACACTCCAGCCACCATCGCACCTCCGTCTCCGTGATAGGCTCCCGTCATGCTGCCGCCAGGAACAGGCGTCTTGTCGGTGCAACGCTCCTCGCCGGCCTCGTCCGTCTCTTGCCTCTACCCGCTCTTACTTTCGCCTCAAATCATGTTCTCGCGCGTTCGTGCCCTTGCGTACACTGAGACCCCATGCTGACTGGTTGCGAATCAGCGGCGCGACTGAACGCCATGCCAACCCTCTGTTGAACTCCAGGCAATAGAAACAACTCCAGAACTCCCTCCGAGTAGGTATCAACGGCAATAGTTTGCCATCCGGCGTCACTGAGGACGTCGGAGCTGCCCTGCTTCCGGTGGATTATCAGTGACCCCCACGCCGATACTGAAGATGCTGTCTGTGAACGGGGGTATGTGGAGGGATGCGAGAGGCTCCTCTGGCTGGCAAGCTGTTGCAGCTCGACCACTCACTAGCCTGATCTTCGTGGACCATACACATTGTGTCTTACCTTTTGACGCGACTTCAGAGTCACCTCGCTGAGTATGTGTCTTGCGCGTGTACGACCCTGAAAGTCTCAAGCTTGACGTCCAGACCGAGAATCTTCCCTGCTAGCACAGATCAGGCCTGTTACACAGACGGATCCCAGGCCGTGGCCGCATTCCTCTCTCGCTCTGTCGCCATGGCCTCTCCCAACCCAGCGCTCACCTCCCAACCCCCCTTCTTGCATCAGGACCAAGAGGCCCGCCCTCTGCTCCATCACCCAGTCTAGAACCTCGTATCCCACCCGGTCTGCGTCTGATAGTAGTGTCCGCTTAGCATAGCCGCGGTGCCTCGCCCTGCAGCCACTTTCGAATCGGGCAACTGTCAGTGACAAGGCAGTGAGACGCCATTGTGGCCAATGACACCATAATGAAGCGTTATGTTCTTGTTTTCTCCTTGCCGCCATGTTACTTAGCACCGAGCCACTATATCCCATCATATCGGCCCCGTCATCTGCGGCCCCGCACCGCCGATCTAGACGTGTTCCGCCGTGCAGTCAACTGAATGCCGGATGCTCTGACTTCCTTCCCCACAGGCATAGGGTACGCAGGAGAGCCGCCAGCACTCGTCTGCTTTTTGCTTTCAGTGACGTACGGTATTGCGAGTTCTGTTTTTTTTTTTCTTTTGAGGGGGGGCGGGGGGCGTCGAGACTTCCGGAGGCTTGAGCTGAGCCTGTCTCAACCTGATTGGGTTGTCCAGTCAATGTCGTTCTCTTCGGCTTGCAAGGGGTCATCAAGGTACTGACAAGCACTGCACCCTATGATAGGCGAAGGGGAATGTGGACCTGAGGGAGGAGGCTTCAAGTCAGCCTTCCTTTCCTTTGGACGACCAAGTGCTACCTTCACTGCCCCGCAAAGCGACATTCTGATGAGATGGGGATCTAGATTTCGACCCTGCCATGCCCCCCCCCCCTTGGCCAGTCACACCATGTCATTGCCGCCGGACCCCGAGGATTATAGAGCGCCACGGGAAGGTAGAGAGACCGTCTGCCTGCCATGTCCGGTCTCCAATGAGGCGGGGCACCGGGCCCTATCCGCTCAACATCCGCCAGCCCTATAGGCCGTCATGTCATATGAGGGGGCTTGGCGCATAAGTGGCACGAATCAATGCGTGTCCTGTGTTGCGAATGCATTGCCTAGACAGGCTGCTCTGGAATTGTGGAGAGACATGCACAGACAGATGACAGTCTGGCGTTATCTTCTTCCTAGTGCGGCTTGCCACATGTCTGGTCGCTACCTACCTTTGCTCGGCACGCCGTGATGCGCCTGTACGTGTGGTCTGATTGGTGTTGACGGAAGAGGGGGGCCGGCAATGAACTCAAGTAGGTATGTAGCCAAGGCTCATGCGACACGAGGCAGGTGCGGGCCGGCAGTCCATGGCCAATGTCCTTGTATTCTTGCAATGGGAGGCATTCCCCTCTCAGCGGCATCTCATAGCGTTGTCCTGAATGACCAAGTAAATGAAGGCCTTGCCTAACGTCATCATGACTTGATCGTATGCTTCAAGAACCTCAACATCTCCGGGTGAGTTCTCGATCAAGCTTGACTGAAGCGGAGCCCCCGATCCATGGTCTTCGGATCAAAACGCGGGTCGTTAACGATGGCCGATGATTCGCCATTACGGTTGTATGTACCGTGAGTCTAACATTTGACTGTAAGCTTCTTGAACATGCATTCTTGAAAGACCGATACGTTGTGTTTCGCGTTTGTATACAGAGTTTACAGACAAATAATTATCAAGCAGGAAGGCACTGTAGTCGGCAAGCACGCGGTAAACAAAGAGACAAAACGGCAAGAACAGAGGAGTGTTTCGCGATTGGTTTATCTCGCGGCCTTTTAACGATGGCGACGGCGGAGAGAGAGAGGAGGGGGGGGCTTACCCACAAGCTCTCCTTTCATGACTTGATATAGATTTAGATAGATCACTGCTGCAGTCATACTTTGCGGTTGTGCTGTGTATTCTCCATACGATTCATACCCATCACGATGCGATGGAGGACGCGTGACGGAGTATTCGCAGCACACATGCGCACGAGGGCGAAAAAGGCAGAACCAGGGGCGAATGGTACGACTATCAATCCACCGCGGTTCTATTTTCCGGAGTATTCGAGGTACCCTCGTATCATCCATATGGTCGTGTGGACGACACGGCATGTAGTTGGAGCGTCTGGTAGTATCCGGGTGCCTGGAGAGCAAGCCATACCCGCTACACAGGCTGGTTTCTCCTGTCCGAGATGTTTAGACTGGCGTCCTGACTGGTCGGCTGGGGGGATTCGTTCTACATGCTGACACCCTTGACCTGCGAACTTTGGTGCAGTGAACTCATTCACATCTTCCCCTAGGCCGGCATGATTTCACCAGGCGTCATCATGACGGGTTTGGCTGTGAGGGTCGCCTGGTTTGACTACATAGCAAGAACGTGGCATTACACCGCAAGACCAAGCCTGCCACGGCTACACACATTCAACACTTTCAAGACTGACTCAATTGCACCTTCTCGGATGACCACTGCCATCCAACTGACTAGAACGATCATGCTGGCCTAGACATAACATCTCATACGGCACACTCAACCTAGCTCCTCACCCCCGGTCCAAGTGACTGCTCAACCTCCTGTAAATGCATGCGCTCCAATGCCCACCCTTACCCAGCTTGACATCCCAAATGCTACCCAACGCCGTGCATGGCCACCAAAAAGGAAAAAAGAAAAAAAAGGAAACCGCACCCGGACGAGGAAGGGGGTGCTCGTACTACGTCATCCACTCCGAACGTAAAACATCATCATCAACGGCCCTCCCTTCTTCCTCTGAGCTCCCCAGCCCGTCTACCAGTCAATCCCACAGGCCCACGCCTCGGCTCACTTCTGCGCTTCGAACATGCCCAATCTCCTTCGTATCGGGCTGCGCCCATGTGCTCTCATATGGCTCGACGTCTGACACGGTCTCGTCACTCCCGCCCGCCTCGGACCAGCTCTGCACTTCCGACGTCTCGACCTCCTCGGTGGGCGACCGCTGACGCCCGGGCGGTGTCGGTGCCGTTCCAAAGTCGAAGCTCTTCTCCAAGGCCCGATCGTTTCGGACCTCACCCGCCGCCGCAGACCGCAGCAATGCCGTGTTGAAGTAGCTCTGGCTCTTTGCTGAGCGCTTGAGCCTGGGTTTGCGCACGAGCACGGGGGATGTGCTGCCGCCGCCGCCGTGCCGCGCGCGCATCTCGAGCCGCTCCTCCTCCTCCGTCTCTTCGTCCGTGAGGACGTTTTCTAGCATCATGCGACGGTGGTGCGCCAGGAGCTGGAGGCTGCCGCCCGAGGACCGGCGTTGGCGAGGGGTTTTTTGAGCGACGCCCGTACCCACGTCGAGAGACAGCGTCTGACTGTCGCCCTGACGGGTAGGGGCCGCGTGGCAAGGCCAAGGAGGGGGCACGACCAGGCCGGTGGCGAGGCGGCGCAGGTCGACCTGGCTGGCGGAGAAGACAACGCGGGCTCGCAGACGGTGGACGGCATGATCGAGGCCCAGCTCAATGGCACATCGGTCTCTTATCCTGCTGAGCTTTGGCCACGTAGCGCGCTCGCCGAGAAGGCAGACGCGCGTCATAAAGTCGCTGGTAGGGTTGCTGAGAAGGCCGGGCAGCTCATTCATGCTAATCTCGGGAAGAATATTGATGTCGCCCGAGTACTTCTGGCTGAGGACGCTTCGAAGCTTGGTGGCGAGGTTGGGAAAGAAACCAATCTCGGCAAGGAACTGCAGCCTGTGCAGAGCCTCGTCTTTGGCGAGCGCGGTCATGGTATAGACCCAGTCGGCACCGTCTTTGGCGGCTGTGGATGTGGCCGCATTGTTGGCCTGACGGCGGAGGTGCGGCGTCGTGGGATCGAGCCGATCGTCTTTGGCGAGGAAAGGAACGACATGCGGATTGACCTGGGAGACGATAAAGTGATTGACGTTGAACATCTCGGCGAGGCGCGTCATGGGCAAGTCGTTATCGACGGAGCCGTCGATCCATCTCTGCGGTGTCGGGTTCCAGGGCATGTGCGCACCCGTGTCGGGAACCTTGACGAGCAAGGGAGCGGCACTGAAGACCAGCGGCACGGAGCATGAGGCGGCGACGGCAGACCAGATCATGACGTTGGGAGCCGTGACATAGTTGAGCAGGCGCGGCAGTTCGTAAACGGACTCGGTGGACACGCAAATGTTGAGGATGCGCCGCGTACGGTTGTAGGCTTCCTGGAAGGTCATGTCGCCGAGCAAGTCGCGCATGACGCGGGTGAGATGAGAGATGTCTGACCAACTGCCCTCGGTCAGGAGCCTGCGGATGTGATCGAGAACGGTGTCGGGCTTCTCGAGACCATCAAAGACGTTGAGATCGCCGTAGGGGAAGGCTCGGATGACGTCGGGAATCTCCTCATCCGTTCGTGTGCACATGACGGCACACACAATGGAGCCGGCCGAGGCGCCAGAGATGATGCGCGGCAGCAGCTTCACCTCGAACAGGGCCTTGAGCACGCCGATGTGCGCCATGCCAAAGGTAGCCCCGCCGCTGAGCAGGAGAGCGCTACGGCCGAAACTCTGGCGCGCGAGCAAGACGTTCTCGAGGATGTCGCGCTGCGAGAGGCCGTCAGGGAGCGCGCGGTGGCTCATGTCGACGAGGGCCTCGATGGTCTGCAAGGCGGAGGCGACGTAGCGCTCGATCAGGTGCTTTGTGCCGACGTACGAGTGTCGGTAGAGGTCGAGGTTGCCCATGCCGCCGAGATCGCGGGCGAGGGCAGTGCGCACGAGGTAAAGCATGGCACGCACATCGCAGTGGAGGCGGGCGTCGTCGAGATCCTTGAGGCGGGCCTCGATCAGCTGGGGGTTGTAGTCGGGCGTCGAAGGGTCGAGTTGCAGCTTCCACTGGTCGTTGCGCTCAAGCAGGTCGAGTTCCTCGGCGGCATCCTGCCATTGGGTTCTGGACTCTGCGTTCTGCATGCGCAAGCCGAGGATCTGGCGACGCTCCTCGACTTTGGTCCGGTGTGCGCGCTCTTGGTGCGTCAAGCCATCTCGCCATGACTGCACGTAGGCGTTTGCGGATTTCAAGGCACGCGAGAGGGTGTCGAGGGCGAGGTGCTCGGGTGGTTGTCTGGGGGCGGCCGCGTGCTTCTTCCCACGGAGGGCAGGGTTATTTGTTGTAGGGTGGACATGGTTCAGCAAGACGTCCGTCATGGTCGAGGAGGGTGCTGCAGAGAACGAGGGCGAAGGCGCGAGCAACGGGACGAGGTTGCGACGTGGCTCAGAAGCAGTCCCATCCCCAGAGGCGTGCAGCGAAGGATGTTGGAGGGGCCGAGGTTGGGAGTCAAGGACGTGTCTGATGGCAGGCGGTAGGATTGTCGGGATGCTCGTGAGGAGAGGAGGGGAGAAAATACTTGGATGAATTACTGGAGGCACGATACGTGAAGTGGAATATTCAGGCAGGAAGGACAGATGGTGGTCAGATCAGGTGAAGGGCAGGAGGGGCTGACTTTGCGGTACGGCAGGCAGGTAGGTACCTTCAACCTAAGCGAAGCACATGTCATGAGGCCGCGAGAGATGTCGGTGTGCACGGAGCTGAGGCCGCGGGCGGACAGGCGAGTCCTGTAAGGGGTCGGGGCAGGTGAACATGACCTCGCGCTTGCCTTCTGCGGGTCACCAGGCAAAGGCAGGAAAGACAGGGAAGACAGGGAAGCCAGGGAGGCCAGGCAAGGCACATCGTTGCTGCTGTGCGACCCCTCCAAAGCACCCCACAGGGCATCTGCCCACCCCGTCCGAGCCGGCATTCCAGGCCAGATGACCCCCAGGTTTTCGTCTCGCTCAGCCAATGGGCCACCTCTGCTGCTTTTCTAGTCATGTTCATCCCAGCGACCCGACTGCCTGCTCAGTGCATCTGGTGCCTCCAACGCACCCCCCAGTGGTTCGGCTGCCCCACGCTCTGGGAACTCCCCCCCACACACGACGAGCCCGATGATCGCTGATCGCTGGTCGCTGACGTGTGGCATTTTGCATCTGGCAGCTGAATGTGCCGAGACCTGTTTGCGTCAGTCTGGAGCTGCCGGCCGGTGAGGTACAGTCATCCCGGTCGATGACAAGGTCACCAGAACGCACCAAAGATGCGATGCTACGCGGATTGGGGTCCTTGGGTTTCCCCGTCACTGAACCTGACATGTTTGGCGATTCTTGACATGATGCTGATATATTCGTGCATCATCCGCCAATGCATTGAAGCTCCTCACAACGTGTACTGCTGCACCTGCATCATCCTCCCAGCCACACATGGTCATCCTCATTACTCATAGATATCGCTGCCTCCCTCCGAGGGTTCAGCTGGTCATGCTGCCTTAGAACACAACACACGTTATGCCGCCTTCAGCAGCCCCCGCGCAAACTCGTCCACCGCCCCGACCAGCGCAGACAGCGTGCCTTCCTCCTGCCAAGTGTGCCCCGCCCCCGTGACCTCGACGCCGCGAAACTTCGACCCCGGCCTTGCGTCGAGCCTCGCGCCCCACGCCCGCAGCTTGCCGATGGCGACGAAGCCGTCTCGGTCCCCGAACACGGCGAGCGTCGGGCACGTCGCGAGCTTGGCCTCGGCCGCCTCCCCGGCGTCTTCGATCCAGTTGACGTCCCCCGCCGGCGACGCCGACGGCACCCGCGCCGGCTCGTGGCCGCGGTGCCGCGCCCAGGGCGGCACGAACGACATGGTCGTCAGGTGGTTGACGATGCCCTGCAGCGGCGACACGAGCGCGTACGCCGGCCTGACGCTCGTCAGGTCGGCGATCCTCGGCAGCAGGACCGCCTGCTCGTCGCTGCTGTGGCTGTGGCTGTGACTGTGGCTGTGCCCATGCTGATGCTCACGCCCCGCGTGGTGCTTCCTGGGACTGCCGGCCTCGTCGCCGCCGACCGCAGCGGCCTCGACGCTCCGCTGGCGGCTGTGGCTGCGGCTCCGCCTCGCCCTCGTCTTGGCGAGCAGCTCGCTGACGCCGCGCCGCAGCTTGTCCTCGGTGTGGTGGGGCGAGTGCGACCGCCGGTGGTGCTCGCCGCTGCGTCGCTGGTCGCCCTCGTCGCCGCCGACGCGCAGCGCGCGCCGCGTCGGCGGCATGGCGTTGCGCGACGCCCGCGCCTCGGCGAGGAAGCTGTTCTGCTGCGCCGCCAGGTGCTCGGCGCGCAGCCGAATGTCGGCGGCGGCCGAGATGGCCGGGGGCGCGGCGAAGCGTGACAGGATCTGCGGCAGCGGCGGCAGCTGCGAGGTCACCATGGCGCCGTACGAGTAGCCGGCCGCCAGCAGGATGGGCTGGTCGCGTTCGTCCCGCGAACTGAGGTCGGGCGCTGGCGAGCTTGTCGGGGGGGAGGATGCGTCGGGTGCGGGTCGGTAGGGGTCGAGGAAGTGGATGTAGTGCACCATGAAGCCGATGAAGGACATGTAGTCGTTTCGCTCGGCCTTGGCCGTCCACGATGTCCGGCCTGCCGAGTGGCCGGCACCTCTGCGCAGCACCGAGCATGAGCATGGGCCAAGGGTGGAACGGTAACAGAAGGAGACTCTCGGAGGGGATGGGAGCTCACCGGAAATTGAACGTGCCCACGAGATAGCCGGCGCGAAGGAGCGCTTCCGCGACAGAGTCAACGATAGGATCGTCGTATGATCCGCCCATGGGCGCGTACGGGTGCGCAACGATGGCGGCATGTCGTCGCCAGGGCGGGGCGTTGGGAACGGGGCTCAGCGCATGGCTGTGGTAAACGCGGCAGTCGAGGACCGTGTCGTCGTGGATGCTGGGGAGCGTGAAGTTCAACGTGGGCTCTGGGAGCATTGTGCGATCTTCTTCATACTGGTGCTCTCAGTGTTGGTGGGGATGGGACGTGTGGGCAGCAATGCGTGGCGGGGTTGGGCGTGTCGACAGAAACAGAGGCGGGAAGCACGGGGAGAGCAGATGCCTGTTGTGACCTGATCTTCCAAGTCGAGGGCCAGGGAGGTAGAAACTCGGGGGGCGAAGCGGCGAGGTGCAGGAGGTCGAGGTCCGGCTGTGATCCAATGGCTCACTATAGGGAGGAAAGCAGTGCAAGCGCGGGTGCGGGCGGGTGAGGGATGATAACGATAAGCCAGGTGGGTTGAAAGGTGGGATGACGAGGTTTGGCTCTGGCGGCGCAGGTGACGCTGTGCTGCACTTTTTGGAGGGGGGCTGCAGAGAAAAGCAAACACAGGGGTGTGCACTGCCCTGAAGCTCCCCGGCATCCGGGTGCTCTAGCTGTCTACCTAGGTTGGCCCCTTGCACTGGAGCCCGACGGTGCCGCCCGCAGACGACGCAAACGAAGACAGCTCGCCGCCCGACCCGAGGCAGGAGAGAAGGGATCCACGGGATCGACGGCAGCTGTGGGCTGGCGCTCTGGCACTGGCCTCGATGCCGCGCCTAAGAACATCCACAGACGTCACTTGTCCCGCCGCTGTCTAGGTACCTAGGTAGGCAATTGGGTGCCCAGGTACTGAGGTCAGGTGCTGGGTCGGTCCGGTACTGAGCTCAGGTACCTGGCTGGGTACGTCAGTCTGCTCCCTGTTCCTGGTAGGAGACCCCACTGTCGCCACTGTCGAGAGCCCCTACCCTGGCCTGCCACCAAGCGCCAGGGTCCGGTCCTGTGGTTGCTACTCGGTACTGACATGCTGCAATGCGAATCAAGGCGACGACAACGATTGGATGAGTTGGATCATGTCGTATTCTTCGGGATACTCGTTTCTATTCTCGCTTCTCTTTTTTGTCTCTTTCTTTTTTTTCTTTTCTCGTCTTGCTTGTTTACTGGGCCTTCTTCTTGGCCTCGGCCTCGGCCCTCTCGCGTCTCCTCTTCTTCCACGCCTTCAGCTCGTTCAGCAGGCCCATGATCAACGGAACACCTACTGGCCCCAGCAGAGGTAGGTACACCGCAATCTTGTGTTCGTCGGGAAAGTACAGCTGCCCGACCATGCTCTTCTCGAAGAACGCCCGCTCCGCCTCGGCCTCGGCGATGCGCGCATGCTCCAGCCCTTCGAGGCCGCCGAGGCTCGCACACGCCAGCTCGAGGTGGCGCATCGTCTTGGCCACGCCGTCAGCAACGCTGCCGGGGATCGAGATGGACGGCAGGGCCTGCGAGACACGCGCCAGCGAGCCCAGCGTGGACGAGGCCCGCAGCAGAAGGTCCGCCGACCGGATGCGCGTCAGCGTCGACAGCCGGAGCGGCAGCGAGCCCGTCTGCGGCGTGCCCAGCAGGGAGAGCAGGTGGCCCGCAAAGGTCAGCATCGGCTGCTTGAGGTCCGCGCTCGAGACGCGCGCCACGGCCGGCGGCAGTGACTGCAGATAGACCGTGCCCCATTGCGGGATCAGCCACGACTGTGAATTCCCCGAGCCCGGCTCGGTCCCGACCGTCTGGTTTCCGACGAAGAGCACAAAGTTGATCGTTGGTGCTCCGCCGATGGAAGGCGAGAGCGGCCACTCGGCGGCGTTGATGAAGCTGGCGAGATCGTCCTTGCCCAGCACGTCGGCTTGCGCACCCGGCGTAGCATACAGCTGCACCTGCGTGTCCATTGTGAAGTTGTGAATCGGGCTCAGCACGTCGAGCATGGGCTGCATGTAGTCCTGAATGGCCTTCTCGATGTCCCACGCGTTCGGCACGGCGCCCATTGTGAACAAAGAAAATGTCAGGTGGAACGTAGACGCATAGCGCATCGATCGAGTGGTCCGCTTCGACAAGGACTCGGCCACGTCGGGTGAGAATGCCTTGGACCTCGGCTCCGAGGCGCCGGGAGAGGTCGAGAGCAGGTAGGAGATGATGGACTGCTCCTCGGCGTACGTCGAACGTAGCTCGTTGGCAATGTAGGAGGCAAGCGGGGATGTCGAAGACGAGGCCGATGGAACGGCGCTCGGCGGGTACGTGACGTCGAGAACGGCCGAGTTTGGGTCGAGTGCCGCCGCAGTGGACTGACCAGGCGTCAGGCGGATCGTCAGCGCGAGCTCTTGGCGGCCTTGTCTGTCGGCTGCATCATTGGAGCGTGGGGCTAGCTGCAGTCGTAGGTGGTGGCCGGAGAAGTCGTTGAGGTCGTCGAGCGCATGTTGCGTCTGTCGAAGGAGGTTCTGGGCCTCTTGGTCTTGCAGAGACGACGCCTCAATGGCGATGCTCAGCGGGAAGACAGGGCGACAAGCCTGCGTTGGAGGTTGTCAGCCGACATGGAACCACATGGATTCAGAAGAGCCGTGGCGGAGGACAGACGACTCACCTTGCCGTCAGCCCAATCCAGCATGTCAGACAAGGGCAAGTTAGCCCGGTAAATAGACGTCGTTATCCACCATATTGGCACACCAAAACATAGAGCGATGGCCCAGAAAGAGAGAATGACGAAAGAGCGGCGTCGCACGTCCGAAGCCTTCTCAGGGGGCGGTTCTTTAGGGTTCTCTGGAGAGGTATCTTCGCTCATGGGCCCGGCAGCAGGCGGTGCCACCTCGACAGGTCTCTCATGCAGAGAAAGCGAAGGGTTCTGGATGAGATCGTCTTGGCTGGGTAGTGTCGCGGCCATGGTGACTCGACGGCGCCGTGGGCTGGCTGGTAGAGGGAGCGTACAGAGGCGGGACGCTCGATGCGACTTCTGGCCATTTGACGACTGGAGCCAATGCGACACGAGATCACATGGCGATAATGCAGTGACAGAGACGATAAGCGCTTCACAGGCTTGACAGGGACGGCGAGGCAGTAGCGGCCCCGCTTTCGCCTTCCTCCGCTGACTTGACCAAGGTCCACGTACCTGAACGGGCAAGTACCTGCTTAGATGATAGGTAAGGTAGTAAGGGACGCAAGAGACCCTCCCATCTTTCGCGAAGATCAAATGCACTGCAACTCAGAATGAACGTCAACAAGACCTCTGCCCACAGTCTTTTGTGAATATGGCGTTCTCGGAACAGCACCTCCTCCCGTAACGATCGAGCACGGTACGCCAGGTGGTCCCAAGAAATGACATCCCTCCAGCACCAGGTTTACGGCCTCCGATTAGTGTGGTACGAAGGACGATGGCCTCAGAGCGACAGACAATCTACACGCCAAATCGGATGATCCTGGACAACACAACGCTGCGGCTTCGACTGGCTTACCTCCTATGCACCTTCAGGTCGTCTTGGGGCACCACCATCATCACATGTCCTGCGCTGCAGCGTTTCGTTCCCTTGAGATACCTCGGTGCTACCCCTCTCGTGACCCCAAAGCCAAGCAATCCTGGCGTCCAGGTTACCAACAACTGCAGATCGCCTCGAATGCTGTGCCCGTCGCCGACTTCTTCCCCCTATCTCGGGCTGGAGCTTAGCCCAGTCGCCGAGCGCTTCAAACGCGGAATCTTTTGCTCCATGTCCCAGCGGACACTCGGCTGATCAAAGCGCGCCGTTGGATCTTCTGGGGGACCAGGAACACTCGGACCGGGCCCGAAACCGAATCAACAAGGGCGGAGACGAAGCATACAACGATTCAGATGGGTGCGCTGTTGACTCCTGTCCATCTGGCCACCTTTGATCGCCCGCTTTAGGCTTCTTCAGAGAACTCTCCGCGCGACGTGACATATACCCTCCCCGTTGCGAGCCACTTACTCGATGGAGCAACACGTCGCAGCAAATCACCAACATGGCTCTCTTGAATTCGCTTAGACTCGTCGAACCCCGCTGGCGGTGCCGAGGCTTCCATCCCAAAACGGTGTTCCAAGACCTGCAAGGTCTCCTGGATGGGCTGCGACGGCTGGAAAAAGCTGGGGTACCGCTGCTAGTGTCCTGCAACTCATGTCCCGTCGCCATGCAAGCGGCGCCCAATATAGGATTGCTGGCGAACGTTTGGTGCCAGTAGCGTGCATCAAGTACCACCAGCTGTGCTAGTTGTGCTTCGCCATGGCGTTCGATTGTGGGCACATGTCCACTGATATCCACTCTGCGAAGCTGCTCCTCGGCTGTCGTCACCATCGACTCAACATCAAATGCATTCATGGCCCCAGTAAACGGAATGGAACCCGTCCCTTGACACTAGACTCCCATGCTCGCTCCTAACATTCGGACCTGCCGGCTTTCTTCTCTTCAATCGACTTCCCGTAGCCTATAACTTCGCGACCTCGTCCAATTGCTGTTCACCGGTTCACGTCACTTGGTTCAGCGCGTACTCTTTTCTGACAAAGCTTAGGCCTCTTCGTCCTGTGCCTGGCCGCCAACGTCCCGCGCTTCTGGTAGTCCGTGTCGCCGCCAGACCTTGTCGACGGGATCCAGCCCTTTTACTCACTTGTGGCCGGTCCCCATCAAGGGTGCTTGACGTCGTCTCTCAGACTCTGGGATCAACGCGCAATACACTATGCCTGGTGCGTCCAACCCCCCGAAACGTCAGCACCTAATCTCGCGCCCTACCCAATGGCTGAAGCCTGCATGATGCCAACCTGCTTGATGGCCCCCCTATTCAGCCCCCAGTTTACTGATTGATTACAGTCCCTCTCGCTGTCGCCCTGCCAGCCGCCGCTGCAGGCGCTGCGTACCTGAATGCGCGCATGTCTCTGTGGTACGATGTTCACCTCGTACAATGCGCCCTTCCAGCGACCTTGTCCGCCTTGTGGCGTGAGCGGACTGACCGTCTGAGTCCCTTCTACGTCCTCGAACGCCATGCCCAGAACAAGTCCTCCGCGGACCGTACCTTTATTATTTTCGAGGGCAAGTCATGGACATATGCTCAAGTATATGAAAATGTTCTTCGCTATGGCGCCTGGCTGCGGGAGCGCCATGGTGTCAAGCCTAAAGACATCGTCGCTGTAGACTTCCAAAACTCCGATGTCTTCATCTTCATCTGGTTCGGTCTCTGGTCAATCGGAGCGAAGCCTGCCTTCATGAACTACAACCTCACCGGGAGTGCACTGGCTCATTGCATCAAGACTGCCACGACGTCTTTGGTGCTGGTCGACCCATTGGTTGCCAGCAATGTAAATCAAGAAGTACGCAGCGAACTCGAAGCTGTCACATTCGTGGAGTTCGACCCAACCACACTCGCAGAGATTGCTGCGACCGAACCTAAGAGGTATCCTGATGCCGATCGATCCGAGGACAAGTACCAAAATATCGCCATTCTCATTTTCACTTCCGGCACCACCGGAATGCCCAAGCCTGCCATTGTTTCCTGGGCCAAGTGTATCGTGGGCGGCGTTTTCACATCTCGGTTCATCAGCAACAGCACTAATGATGTCTTCTACACGGTAAGCACGACATGTCCCCTCCCAAACCCCGCGGAAAGCTAACATGTGTGCAGTCCATGCCGCTGTACCACAGCTCGGCTGCCATCCTCGGCTTTGGCAACACTCTAGAGGTCGGTGGCACGATTGCCATTGGGCGTAAGTTTTCGACCAAGACTTTCTGGTCAGATGTACGCACATCGGGCGCCACCATCATTCAGTATGTCGGCGAGACGTGCCGCTATCTCCTCGCCGCTCCGCCACAACTCGACCCCACGACAGGCGAGAACCTCGACAAGAAACACAAGGTCCGAGCAGCATTTGGAAACGGCCTGCGGCCCGACGTATGGAGTCGCTTCCGTGATCGCTTTGGTGTCGACACGATTGGCGAATTCTATGCTGCCACAGAGGGCACCTTTGGCACATGGAATCTTAGCCGAAACGATTTTGCCAAAGGTGCCATCGGCCGGAACGGCTGGATTTACAATGCCGTCATGGGAATGAATCTTGCCATTGTCGAAGTAGATCACGAACAAGGCGCCCCATGGCGAGACCCGAAGACAGGCTTCTGTCGTTCCGCTGGCACGAATGAACCGGGCGAGCTGCTCTGCCGTGTTTCCCCGACGGACATGTCACGTCGCTTCCAAGGCTATTATGGTAACCCAGAGGCAACGCAGAAGAAGGTGTTACGCAGTGTATTCCGAAAGGACGACGCCTGGTTCCGCACCGGTGACATTCTCAAATGGGATGGCGAGGGTCGCCTCTTCTTCAGTGACCGCATAGGAGACACCTTCCGCTGGAAGAGTGAGAACGTCTCGACGCAGGAGGTTAGTGAAGCCATCGGCTCACACCCGGCTGTGCGCGAGGCCAATGTCTACGGCGTTGAGCTACCACACCATGATGGTCGGGCGGGATGTGCGGCACTGGTGCTCGATGAGGGCCGTGGAATCGAGGCGAAGCCAGAAGACGCCCTCCTCAAGAGCTTGGCGGAACATGTTAAGAAGGCGCTGCCGAAGTACGCGTTGCCGCTCTTCCTGAGAGTCATGCCCGACATGGGAATGCAGATGACGGGGACGAACAAGCAGCAGAAGACGGGATTGAGGGGTGAGGGTGTCAAGCCGGGGGCTAGCGATGAGAGTCTAATGTACTGGCTGCAAGGGGATACCTACGTGCCCTTTACAGCACACGATTGGCAGCAGTTGGATGGTGGAAGGGTGAAACTTTGAGCGGGTTCTTGGTTTGGGGAGGGATGATACCTTTTGCTTGATTAAATAGTACTCGGCATCATGGGTTGCCGCTCATTTTGACTGCATCTGTTTCCATGAATCTTTTTCCATGAATCTGTTTCCATTAACAAAGTATTTCGACGATAGTTTGTTTCTTGCGGTGAGCAACCTACTGGGGAAGATTAGACTCGGATTCGTCGCTCAGGGTGGATGAGACATGTGAGTCTATTACGGATGCTTGCAACAGCAGTTGAAAGCTAGCACAGGTCCCGCGGACTGCTGTATGTTCATGGCGGTTTTTCCTACTGCTGACCCGAAATCCTGGCCTGTTGCCGACTCTGAATACAACCTGCATCCATTTCGTAATGGCCCGCGGCACTACATGTACAACCTGGGCCCCGCCACATGTGCCGGTGCCGTGGGAGTCAATTCGTGCATGGCAGGGGAAGTCTCCCGATGGGTACGCAAAGAAAGTCCGCAAATTCATCAGGGAGGCGTACTTTGACATGTTTGACGCGGTAATAGGCCGGCAGCTCCTAAAATATGTCTACCGTGCAGCCCGCTGTGCCAAGCCCTTCAGTCCGGCTACCAATAACGTCCCGGAACTAGGAAGCCTGTTAGCTCGAGGACTAGATACCGGGAATTGTCTGTTCTTATTATCGATCCGCTTTCAAAGGTCCTGGAAGAATAAGTGAAATTGAAGACCTCAGATCACTGGCCATGTGGCTGTAAGACGTTCACCACCCTAACAGCTTATTGATGTTGGGAAACGCTGGGCTTACACGAGTCAGAAATTCGTACCACTACACGAGTCAGAAATTCGTAACACTGAGCGAGACCAGAAGTTTATTTTGGAGTTCCGCTTGCGTTATTAGACTAGGGGATTAGCCGCGTTAGCTTAATGAGCTTGCTGGCTGCAAGAAAGGCAGGATCACAACGAGACATCAGACGATGTTTCGCAACACAACTGACTTCAGACGAGTGAGTCGAGGACATAGAGACCTGTCTCTCGATAAGCCAGACTGGATTGGGCCCGACTTGACAGGCTCCACATCGAACAGCCCTCGTCCGTAGCCTTTGTGTCTTGTCACCGACGTGTACACCCCATCGGGATTATCTATAAACCCCCAGACATCCGAACTAATAACTGGAAATGGAGGGCTACAGTGGAGCCGTGTCCACGAACTGGCCAAAGAAAGGGTTCCGGCTGCCGCTGACGCCACTACGTGAAACCAGCTCCCGAAGTTCGCGCTCCTCCTCTGGCGTGATCTCTACATTTCCAGCAGCAAAGTTCTCTTCCAGATATTTAATATTCTTCGTTCCAGAGATCACAATCACCTTGTGCCATTAGGTCACGAGCCATGCGAGGACGAGCTGGCCTGATGTACAACCCTTGCGTTTGGCAACCTCTTCAAATTTGTCCACGAGGACCAGGTTCTTCCGGAAGTTCTCATCTTGATATCTCTCCAGGTAGAGGCGAACATCGCCGGGCTCAAAGTCGTTTTTGGATCGGTACTTTCCGGTCAAGATGCCTCGTCCCCACGGCGAGTAAGCAACAACAGCCACGCCGAGTTCCCTACAGGTATCGAGCAGGTTTGTCCCTGAGGGACCCTCAATGTCAAGCGTCCAAGGATTGTACTCAATTTGCACCGCTGCTATCGGGTGAACAGCGTGAGCTCTGCGAAGGGTTTCAGAGGAGACCTCCGAAAGGCCGAGATACTTGATCTTTCCTGCTCTGTGCATGCATTGGTATCATCTCAACGCTTCCATCCGAGGGTGTCAAACTCACTGGTGAAGCTCCTTCATGGCCTGGACCGTCTTTTCGATCGCAACGCCGGGGTTCGCGCGGTGCATATACTAAAGGTCGATGCTCTCCACTCCGAGCCGGCGCAGGCTGGTCTCAAAGGACTTCTTGCAATTCTCTGGAGACGAATCCACGAACATGCCTTCTATCCCTTTACCGGAACCCTCAATAGCAAACTTTGTGGCGAGGAATATGTCCTTGCGGCGGTCAGGGTGTAATGTGAACCATTTACCGATCAGGTGCTCATTGTCGCCGTAGCTGATCGCCGTATCCCAGTTGACACAGCCAATCTCCCATGCCCAGTCCAACACTTTGAACCTTTCTTCATCGGAACTGCCACAAGATTTGTTTTGTTTTAATTCCTTGGTGACACACAATATGTAGAACTCACCCTCCAGCGCCATAACCAATACTCAGGCCCATGGCTCCGAACCCGGTGGCTGGAATAGGAGGCCCATCACTCCCGACAGGCTTGCGCAAGGGAGACATGCTGAAGAGTGCTAGACAGGACCACAGATGAATGAAGATTTCGCAGGAGTGGAACACTGCGCCATTGCCACCCAGGCTTATAACGTCCTCACACCACGCCTCTCGACCTCTGCTTGCATACTTCATTGTAACATCGTCTATAACGGGTCGACTCCTCCGTTGAAGTCCGGGATCTCTCCGGGCCTCCTGGTTTGTGACAATACTCGCAGGACAGACTGTTCTTTTGATCGGCACGACGGCCTAATACAGCTACCGTCCGTCTGCTTTTTCCTTACGGCCGGAGCGACATGAACTCCGTCTGTCTCCTGTGCCGCTCGGATGTGGGTGCTGATTCCCAGGCAATGGTTTCCAACATGAACATCCGCTTGGCACTCTTCATGTATTCGATGGTCAGCGGCCAAAATCCTTTGGTGGAAGACGTCATGACAATATGTTACTTCAGCGAATCTTTAGACAGCTGGGAAAGGCACACGCCCATCAAGTCTGAGCTTTCTGTATTCCAATTATCGTGCGTTTAGTGAGTCATGACGACCTTTGGGCTCGGTTTAGGTGTTTTAAGTGAACATAGAACGGATTATGATGTTCGTTGCTGTCTTTGGCCATTCATTAATGGGCCAATGTGATCGAGTTTGCCAATTGGGCATTGACCAGGGTGCCTACAAGTTGTGCAAGGCGTGCATAAATCTCGCAGCCACTCAGGTCGAGTGAGGCTGACAGTGCCATGAGATTACGGAAAGCAATCCTGACTTGTCGAATGCAACATACCTGACGGCAACACGCCTAACGGGCTCCAGAGCATAGTCGTAGAAGCTACGCAGTGCTGTCTACGGGAAGCAGCCACATACGCCAATAGGCACATGAACGATGTCTTTGACGTCTAGCTCAGCTTCGGCCAGGGTTCTTCGATTCCCTCTTGACCCACGCCGGTTTGTGAGCGCTGTTCATCATTGGAGCCTAGAGGCTAACACGCAGCGACAGTTTTCTCCCCTATATTGGGTACCATCATGTCCTCATGATATTTCTCGTCATATCCGTTACCCTGATATCGATCCTTATCGCCGGCTGCACCAGCGATAGTCTCGCCGGGATCTATCTCTTGTCTCTATCCTACGTCAGCAACCCAGAGCCGTCCGCCAGCAACGTTGCCGCATCCATTGCAGAGGTTGCCGCCAATCGCACTTCAATGGAAATCAGGGCAGGGTACATGGGTATGTGCCTCCTGGTCAGCGGCCAGTCGATATGCTCGAAGAACTCGGGCTCTCTTGAGGCATTTGTGCGTCGCGCAACCATTGGGGATGAATCAGGCGACCCGTTGAACCTCATCCATGCAGCGCAGAAGTTCCGTGAGGAGACTGTCTTCGTCGCTCTCTTGTAAGATGTCCTTTAGATAGGCTGCACGAGAGCCGCAGTCCGTGTGCTACAATGTCGTTAACTAGTTCTTCTAAGGTTTATCTCGATTGTCGCCGCCATTGCCGCGATTCTTCTAATGGCCACCTTCCCGGGATGGCACGAGGACAACACAAGCAACGGGTCGGAGAGAGAAGTGAAACCATTTCCTTCCCGGGCAGTCTCGAAAGCTGCACTGGGTTGTCTGGTTGTGTCCTGTGTCCTGACTCTCTTGTCAGGCTTCTGGCAGCATCTATCGAGCTCCTCTGCAACAACCATGGTAAAATTCTTCACGTACGGCGTGGCGACGGGACACGTTGGAGCTGGTGCAATGGCGCTTGGGTGGCTAGCCACGTTCTTTCTCATCGTTGCTTGTATTGGGCTTCTCGTCATGATCCTCTCCATTTCCGTGCTCTCCAATCTGGCCGGATGAGCCTTGTGTCCTAGCTTGCCCAACTACTACCAGACGAAGTTGTAACAGATATCTTTCGGCTCAATGATGTCATGAGCTTATACAACGTGATACCTATGGCTGCCACGACCAGAAGCATGATGAGAACGATCGAGACTGAGGCCTTGATGCCTCCAGCCAGCTTTGACGTCCACACCGGGCCAATCACGGCCGTGAGCACTGCCGCTGCGAGGGCAATGACGATACTGATGTGCCAAAAGCGCCCAAACATCCCACGAAGGCTCCTGAACCATCTAGCTATCCTGTCTACGTTGAAGGCGATGATGATGAGGGGTATAGAAAGCGTGAGGCCGATGGATACTACAATGTCTTTGTGTCAGTCAGATTTTCACAGCTCGCGTGGGGTGACCTTACGTATATATGTGAGCATGTAGCCAAAAGGTATTTTATCGTCTTTATCGCGTCGAAACCCATTGCTGTCGATGGCGAAAATTGCTGCGATGAACGACACGGGCAACTGGTACTATGTCAGCTCTCGTCACGTCAATGTGTATGCACAAAAGAACTCACGAAAATGATTGTAACCACAGTAAAAACAACCACCGTCTTTCCCTGGCGAGCTGTGTCTTTAGCTGACTCTCGCGCATACCACGCCTCGGTCAGACTAGCCTGTTTCTGTTTAAGGTCAACGAGGCGATGCAGCTCGATGAGGGTCAGCATATTCATGTCTCCAAGGCATCGGAAATTGCGCGGTACGGACCGTCTTCTCTGCCTTTGATGCCGCCTGTTCCATCTGTTCGATCCTCTGCAGGTGACTTTCGAGGGTTTTCGTGTTGACGTAAGCAGACACCGAGGCATCCCGGTCAGATTCTCTAAGTGTTCTGTTCATGTCCTGAACCACGCTCTTCTGATCCGTCAACACGAGCTTCAATGTGTGTAATTCATCGAGAATATCATCGAGCTCGATCATCAGTTCCGTCTCGCTAGTGATATCCATGATATCCGCCGTCACAATGCCCTGCTTGAACTCGCTGACCGATCCCTTGAAGTTTCTCAGGTAGTTTGCGACTTTATCGCTCTGAAAACACGAGAAATCAGCATATATAATGAACGCATGCTTCATTCCACTTACCGCTTGACCGATGGAGTTTTCGAAAAAGTCCAAGAAGAGATAATCCTCGCTCACTTGATACGGATCAAACAAGTCAACACAACACGTTGTGATAAGCCCAGCTAGCTCAAAGACCGACTCCACAGCGCTCCGATTCTGCTTCAGAAGGTGCCGGTTGACAATTTGGGAGACATTCAACGGATCGTCAAGTTTAAGCTCAGGCCAGGTACTGTCTGCTATGTTACGCCTCGGTTGGGACGCCCTGGGCTCTTTTGAGCCGTGACCGCCGATCATCATGGGGCGATAGCCCATGGCGCGCTGGCTCACCAACGAGGCGTGAGGGTTGTGAACCATTCCGCTGAACCACTTGATGTAGAATCCGGGCTTCGAGGTCTCTGCAGTAGGCATCTCTGCCTGTCTCGGCCGCTTGGTCTCCCAAGAGCTCCACCGGACGGGGCAGCATGTGATTATCGTGTCTTAAAAGCTGTCAGTGCCTCCCGACTTCATGTCGCGACGTATTTCATACCTTCGCCTAGGATCCACAACCATAACTGGTCCACCATGAAAATCTTGGCCCGGGAATCTTTTGTATATCGATAGACGACCTGATCGTTGTCCCTATTTGAAGATGCTTCGATGTCGGCATATACATATTGGTCCAACGTGCGACGTGGCTGCAGATCAGATGTGCCAGAGTTGAAGTAGCCTCTGAAGAGATGTTCGTGGAGGTTCTTCTGTGGAGGGTCTATGCGAGGGCCTTGTTGTTTTGTCCTCATTCTAGTTTTACGTTCGACTTTGGGTTCGGGTTCTGATTCTTGGCCCTTTCTAGGCGACCCGGACCTTTGTGCTTCAGAATGATTGTCTGAACCAGGCTTGGGGGCGGGTGATTCGTTAGTGTCAGCTGTCATCAAATTATGTGAAGCGTCCGACTGTTGGCCCTCGTTTGGGGAGAATTGGCTGGTTGATGGCGGAGATCGGCGTATAGTATCAGAAAGTGAGCTGCGGTGATCCAGTTTCTGTGGTATGATTCCTCCCTGGGGTGTCGTGACGCTTGGGTCTTGCTGGATGCTGTTATTTCTAGAAGATGGAGCAGCTTGCTCTCCAGCCTGCCCTGGTGATTGTCTCTCTAAGTCATGCGCGACTGTTGATTTGGCGCTCGACCGTGAATTGTGGCGCAGGGCAGTACCAATCTTGCCCAAGGCTGAGTCAACAGCCGCATTGATGCTGCTTAGGGTTGCCGGCCTAGATCGGCTGGCTGGTGCCTCATCTGATGACTTGCGAGTTCGCACGCTGATTGCTGGAGGTATCGGGACGCCCAACTGACCCAGCTGAAGATTCTTGGAGCTATTTGGGCGATCACGAGCTCTCACCAGTGCAGCCTCCACAGCTTGATGTCCGGCAAAGGTTTCGAAATGTAGAAATGGGACCTGGCAAAGGAGATCAGATCACAGTTGCCAGTCTGGCATGCACGGAAAATCTCACGAAAGCGACAATACTGTCAGTATTTCCGGTAAAGCCCTGCTTGGTGAGCTTGGTTTGAGACTTGGTAATAAACGCAGGGTCTGTTTGTCGAAGGGTCACTGACTGGTACTCGACGGCATTGGGATCTCAAGACTGACGTCTTAGATGCTCGCGCTCTAGGTCTGCTGCCTTTTTGATGCCTTGAAAGTTCCATCTCAACCTTTGAATCATCGTACATCTCAGCAGATATACCGCCTTTCTCGGCTGTCAGCCGCCTGATCAGTCCCTGTTTGGAAGTTAATGAGAATTGCGCACGCATATCTGCCTTCAGACGCTTACCTCTACCCATACCATCTGCGAGATTGAATGGAATCAGTATATGTAACCCAGTATCCAACTTTTGCTCACCTACATTATTGGATGGTAAGTGGTACCATGTATAGCTTGGATCGCGGCCATCAAGACGGCTTCGAATGGCGCCTGGACCATGGCTATACAGGAGCTCATATACCGATGCCGTCTTGGGCACCGACTGCTCGTGTTCTTCTCCATTCAAGAAGAAATCTGTAATGATGGCGTTGAAACCCTGGCAAGCGGTCAACTTATCGCGCTCGTGCTCGGCCGGCGTTGGAGGAGGCTTGAGAACTGTGAAAGTGGCCTCCGGCTCGTCTGTCGGCCCAGCCCCTCGTACTTTTGGCCCTTGAAGCACCCTGTCTCCGTTGAGAAGCTCAAGCATTTCGAGATTCCCGTCCGCAAGGTCAAGAGCCGAGAAGCCGCCAGATGCCCACACGCGAATACTGGCCCCGTGCTGAAGCAGGAGCTTGGCAGCTTCGATATTCCCCGCAGCGACAACTCTGAAGAGAGGGGTTGCGCCGTTGAAGTCTCTCAAGTCCACTTTTGCTCTTCGCTCGAGAAGCATCCGCATCATCTCAACGTCGCACAGCTCCGAGGCCAGGTGAAGCGCAGTCGGGGGATCCTCCGAAAGGTAAGCATCGGGATCCGCGCCGCGGTCGAGTAGCAGCCGGGCCACGGCCACGATTTGGCTCCTCACAGCGAAGAACAAAGCATCCTTCTCGTCTGTGCTTAGAGCCTGGATATCCGCTCCATAGTCGAGGAGGAGGCGCACGACATGGACGTTGCCTCGAGACGCCGCTTCATGTAGGGGCATTCTGCCGCCGGCATCTGCATCGGTGAGAGCATGATGGGCTAAGAGGAACCGCACCACCTCGGTTCGCGACTCTTCGATGGCTAGAAATAGGGGCCTTTTACCATCAGGCGTTGTCGCTTCGATGTCGGCATTTGCCTCGACGAGAGCTTCTACAGCCCCGTCATGCTGTGATAAGATGGCCAAGTGCAGTGCGCTGAGTCCGTCCTGGTTTCGAATGTCGACGTCTGTGGTGTAGTATTGCGTCAGGCGCCGCAGGTCCTCGGCATCGGCTGAGGCAGCAGCTTGGAGTAATTGCTCGGTCGACGGTGGATCCGTCGTGCCGGCGGCGGGTGCCTCTCCCTCAGAATCCATTGTCAAGGGCCCTAATAAATCCTGGGGATTCCGTTGGGCAGAATCGAGTCACCAACTGCTTGCAGACATCTATCCTCAGCCAAGATCGATAATTACAACAAAATTTACGGGCAAGACACACGTGATGGGGTCGCTGTGGTTGAGCAGTGGAAAACATAGAATGGCTGGAGAGCAATTTCAGGCTGTGCTGCAGGGGTATGCAACCGAAATGGAACGCCCGCGTCGTGCAGATTGCTGACCCAAAATCACCCCGGTCCCTCTGTATGTGGCACGCTGTTAGCCAAACCCTGACCATTATTGACCTATTCTGGTAGACGCGTACGGCTGAATTGTCTTCTTCGTTTGTGGTTAGTAGATGGAGTTCAAGACAAGAGCCTTGAACTCATAATGGATGCTTAGCCAAGACACGCGAATTCATCCTAGCTTTGTGTTGATGGTGTATTTGAGTACTGCGATGCTTTCATTCACGAAGAACATGGGACAGTCTGGATGTGATTGTGTCAGAGCGTTTGAATAGCAGAGTGCTGCAGGCGATGATCCCAGTCAAGCATTAAGTATGGGATAGAAAATGTCTGAATTTGGGCCCTCCGCAACCCTTGCATACACGCTCGCGCAACCTCGAGCTCCCGAACAAGCCCTCTGGGGCCCGTGGTACTATAGCTCCGCAGAAGCCTTATGAAATACCCTTTATCTCTTTTTGTATATGTTGATTCATAAAGACTATGAGAAGAATGGTACGGTTTGGTCGTCGTTTTATCCTCACGATTTGCCAGAATGTAATAAAAGGCTTGTTGAAATTTCCTTTACTTAATGCCTAGTAACCGGTATACTATGTGTGGGGAGTGTATAACAGAGTCCATCCTTCAGATACAATGGGATGTGATAAACCAGGATCTCCAGGATCTTCGGGATTCAACCTTCAAATGCTTTGGTAACTGCGTCTTCCTCTTTAACAATGGCTCTCTTTGAAAGTCAACACGGACTCTGAGTTTCAATTGGCCTTCCCACCACGTCCAATTAATACCATACTCTTCCTTACAGATAAGAACCTAAATCTTCCTAGACTTTGTCCCGTGTGTGGGCTGGACGGGAGAGGCTCCTTTCCCTTGGTTTAGCTCATTTGGGGCTTGATCAAGTTTATTTCAAATCGACTCGTACGAGAGCGAGTGTCGGGTCCACTTCCACGGTAACGGAAAGTCAAGTAGTATTTCAATAAAAGACAACGAATGCTACACAAGAGTATCAAAAAAAGAGTCAAGGCTTTTGAGTAGGAAGTGCTCGGTGATTAAAAAGTCGTTATGCGGCTTGGTTTAGAATTTGACGCCCGAAGCTCAAATACGCAAGGCGCCAGCCGCTGTAAACAGCCACGGGAGTAGATCTGTAGCTAGCGCCATCGGGATCTCAGAGTGCATTGCACCTTGGTTTCTCGGACCCGGTTCCGTCCCTGTTGCCGCGATAGAGCTCTCTGTATTAGCGGCACTCGCGAAGGTAAATGGCGCAGGACTTCCTCCGATACCACGACTACACGCCAACAACAACACGAGACATATCGTCGTTTAAGCATCGGATTAAGACGCGAGTGCTCATCTCCTCGCCAGAACCATGGCCCCCTTCACTCTTCGTTGGGGCATTGTCGCCACTGGTCTCGTTGCCGAAGGTTCGTCGTCAAGAACACAACTTCTGCTTTTTTAAAGGCACATTCGCCTCGAACGTGGTAATAACTGATAGATTTAGCTTTCGCCAAGGACCTCCAGACTAGCCCCGCAAGCCGCGGCGTCTCCGACGTCGAACACAAAATTGTAGCCGTATCCTCGTCGCGTGACAGCCAAAAAGCGGAAGCTTTTCTCGCGAAGATCAAATGCCCCCCTCATGAAACTAAGACCTATGGCTCGTACGCCGAGCTAGTCGCTGACCCAAACGTCGACATTGTCTACGTAGCGACGCCGCACTCACACCACTTCCAAAACGCCATGCTCGCCATCCAGGCACATAAGAATGTACTCTGCGAAAAGGCCTTGACCGTGACCGCCGAGCAGACTCGCCGCCTTGTCCAAGCCGCCCGTGAGAAGAATGTCTTTCTGATGGAGGCCGTCTGGACGCGCTTCCAACCTGTTAGCGTCAAAGTGCGGGAGCTTATCGCCTCGGGCGAGATCGGCGTCGTTGAGCGTGTTTTTGCCGACGTCTCATTCAACTACTCAGCCGAAGAGGAAGGAAAACTCATATTCCCAGACGCTCATCGCAAGGTAAATCTGGGACTAGCCGGGGGTGCACTGCTCAACTTTGGCACTTACGCCCTTACCTGGGTCTTCCAAGTTCTCTATCATCTCCAGCCTGAGGCTGAAAAAGAGAAGCCCGATACTATTTCCACGATGAACAAGTACTTTACCGGCACTGATGAAAGCACCGTTGTCGTTTGCCGTTTCCCAAAACACAAGACGATCGGCATCGCCACCACGAGCCTCCGTAGCGCCAGCGACCCCTCCGAAACTGGCAAGACCACATCCGTTCGCATACAGGGCTCCAAGGGTGAGATTGCCGTGGCGCATCCTGCTTACTGTCCGACCGGCTACCGAGTCCTCAGGAATAGAGCCCGGGAAGGATCAGAACTGATAGAGTGCCCCTTTCCCAAGGACGACGACCGCGAGGGCTGGGGCCACGGATTCTTCTGGGAGGCGGACGAGGCCGCGAGATGCATTCGCGACGGCAAAAAAGAGAGTTCCATTATACCACTGCATGAGACCATTGCCATCATGGAGGTCATGGACGACGCATTGCGCCAGGGCGGCGTGATGTATCCCGCGCTCATCACAAGTCACGAATTCGATGCGATGAGCCCTCTCAACACGGGTAAGGCTTAGCTAGGAGATGACGATACAGCATCGGATGCATGAGAGCAAGCCTAGGGGTTGACTGGTAGGGCCTCGATCTCCTGGAAGTCAAAAATGTGAAGAAAAGATGCTGCTTTCTGTGGGGATATGTCCCTGGTCGTCTGAAATGGTTAGCGAAGGTACTGTCTGGTTCTGTAAAACGTTGGCGGTCGATCGGTGCATTATCGAGATGATGCAGCTCTTGAATCAGGCACCCGAGTATCAGAGGCTGATTTGTCGTATTTGACAGCGAACCGCAGTGGTGAGTCTGGTATTCGGGCCATGGGCTGCCAGATCAGAACCGTTCCCAAGTTGGTAGTGGATGGCCGAATCAAGGTGTGGTCCTGCACGTGGTGCATAAAGTCGTCTATATTCCTAGCAGTGATACGAAATACCTAGTTAGCTAACCCGATTAGACCCGAGCCATGGGTCGTGGTAGCACAGAGAACCTCTCAGGCACGACGCCTCGACCCAGGGCGGCAATCCAGGGCCCCGAACGAGCATTGTCGTCGACTGGCTGCGATATCGCATGCATGTAACGGCCCCCCAAAACTCTTTCGGGAACCCCCAAAGAGGCGTCAAAGCCAAGCACAAGCGTCGATGATGTGCTGGAGCTTCTGGATGACATAATGGGGCGGGGACGTGGAGGCGTGGCCAATGGCAAGACGTCCGCAGCACGCAATCGGGCGCCATGCCATTTAGGGGTGGCACGCCAGTGGAGGGGCAGGCGAGCTTGAGACGCGGGGCATTCTGCTTGATGCGTGATCCAAGACGAAGGCAATGGACGAGTTGGATGAATGGGCACATCATGGCGAGGCGGCCGAGCAAGTAACCTATGGTGAAGCTGAAGACTATCTGAAAGAAAGGCGTCCCAGAACCGGAAGGGCGCAGCTCGAAGATGACAGTGCCAGGCTCGCGTGCGGGCAAGAACGACCCGGAGGGTTCGACTGATATCATGGAGGGGCAAAATGAGGGGCAGCAGGAGGGTGGAGGGAGGGAGGGCAGGCGCATCCGCCAACACAAGGACTCCCGCGGGTGATGTGACGACGAGAACACAAGGGGACCGTTTCACTGGATAACGATTTCTAATCTCACGCCTGGGCCTCTTGCCTGGTAGGTCAATGACCTGCCTCACCTCAAGGCCAAGGACCGGCCTGAGCTGGCCTGACAGGCACAGGCACAAGCACAGGGACGACGGCGCTAGGGACGGAGGCCGTGTCAGGCCAGAAAGCACGCGAACGGGACGCTGTGAAGGCTGATGTGGCTGTCCTCAATGGATGTTTTTGGGTTATTTAATTGCGCAACCATCCCCCCCCCCTCACGTCTGACTGCTTTTCCTTCCAGTCTTTTGCCTCTCTCGTATACCCCTCCTCTACACCCAAAACCACACCACACTCACACATCCATCACGATGGCTGACTCCCGCCCTGCTCCGTACGTTCCGCTCCCACGCCCCCGCCCCCCGTTGATGCTCACGCTTTCCTTTCCACGAGACACTCGTTTGCTGGGAAGGGACGGCGCTGGCCTCGCCCGCAGCTATGCAGCCATGCAGCCATGCAGCTAACGTTTCTGTGGCAGTCTTCGCCTCGGCAGCGTCGCGCCCAACTTCCAGGCCGAGACGACCAACGGCCCGATCGACTTCCACGAGTTTGTCGGCGACAACTGGGTCGTCTTCTTCTCGCACCCCGAGGATTACACCCCCGTGTGCACGACCGAGCTCGGCGCCTTCGCCAAGCTCGAGCCCGACTTCACCAAGCGCGGCGTCAAGCTGATCGGCCTCTCGGCCAACACGCTCGGCAGCCACGAGGGCTGGATCAAGGACATTGACGAGGTGACGGGCTCGTCCGTCAAGTTCCCCATCATCGCCGACAAGGAGCGCAAGGTCGCCCTCGCCTACGACATGATCGACCACCAGGACGCCACCAACGTCGACGAGAAGGGCACCGCCTTCACCATCCGCTCCGTCTTCATCATCGACCCCAAGAAGACCATCCGCACCATCCTCTCCTACCCCGCCTCCACCGGCCGCAACTCGGCCGAGGTCCTCCGCATCGTCGACTCGCTGCAGACCGGCGACAAGCACAAGATCACCACCCCCATCAACTGGGTCCCCGGTGACGACGTCATTGTCCACCCCGCCGTCAAGAACGAGCAGGCCAAGGAGCTGTTCCCCGAGTTCCGCATCGTCAAGCCCTACCTGCGATTCACCCCTTTGCCCAAGGAGAAGGCGACCGTCGCGTAACTGACCACGAGTGGGCTGCCGTCTGGGGGCGCTTCGTCGGGCCGCCGTGATGGAAACGGAAACAAAGGAACTAGGCCGTGACGGAGCGAGCGCCGCACCAGACGGGCGACGGATGCGCCGGGCAGGGAGCAATGGCATGTTGTGTTGCATACTTTCTAACGTCCTATTATATATCCCCCGATGAGATTGGATGTGCGACGTAACTTGCCGCCTCCCTCCAAGAGAATTGAAAAGCGATGAACCTCCGTGGCTGTTCGCACCGTAATGTGACGTGACGAAAACTATCAAAAAAAAAGTCCAAACTCAAGTAACGCCCTGCGACCCTCGTTGAATGAGAACCCCGCCAATGTCGTGACGTACCAAATCCAGGTCCGGCGGGCGGGTTGGACAGAAACGCAAAAGTTCAGTACGGTGCACCAGCTGAACCCATCGCACGTCGCCAATTTCCATTCGGCTTGGCTTCCCCGGCCGTCGAGGTGCCGCGCCTCACAATCCACGGACGGGCGGGACAGTCAGGGGGCAAGGACCGGCCCGATTACAACGATACTTGCCCGCATCACCACGTAAGAAAAGCGAGTCACGACTGATGAACAGTGAAGAGAGGGATCGCCCGCTCATAGTCGGGGAGAAAGTGAGGCGGAGGTGGAACAGGAGAAGCAGAAGGGGGTGCTCATCCGAAGGGGTATCTCCGTATACCGTTGCCCAGGGCCACGGCCGGGCTACGGCTCCGTACCGAATTTTGAATGTGGCAGGGTTTCGCTCGCGATGCTCCCGCATGCCAGGCCAAGACTTGTCAGGGGCCAGGGACCCAAGGGCCGTGAGGTTTGTTTCCCGCCCATGTTCGTCCAAGTTGTAGGAAAACCCTCCCCAAACCCTGTCTACAGGTCGGTTCTCCTCCTGCGCAGGTGCCTGGCGCGTCCGGTGTACGAAGGAGTGTTCCCTCGCCCAGCGGCATGCGGTGTGCATGCCGCGGGTACGAGACGAGGAGCGGTATCTTGACCCTGTCACCGTGGCTGACTGACTCCAGCCCCCTGCGTCTACGCCGGCCGTCCGTTTGCCTCCAATCCACGTGTGCCCCTGTCTTTCGTGACGGGTTACTGGGCCAGGCGGCCGGGGTCAGGAGGTTGGGCCGTGGATCAGCAGGAGTGCGTAGTCAGCGAGTAATACAGTTGCCATTCAGAAATCGATGTGGGACGGGGCATCTACAATTGCGAGGGCAACAGCAGCTGCCAAGAGCCCATATATCATGTAGGTGAGTACAAAAGGATGACGGAAGAGTTACGCGCGAAAGCGCAGCCATGGACGTGTGACAAGCGATAGTTGACAAATGACAGAACAGGCGAGGCAAAAAAAGGGGAAGAAGGGACCGCTAGAAGGAGGAAGACGGGTTTGAAACGAAACACCATGTGGGCAGCAAAAAAACAGCCAGGGGGGGGGGGGGGGGGCGGACCCGAAATAAAATGGGATGGGGGCGAAATGAAGGGTCCGTCTGATGTTGGGTTCGGTGTGCATTGCGCGAAGGGTGAGGTGCGTCTTTTTCTACCGCAACAAGCCGATTCGGTTGATCGAGATATGCCAGATGCCGTACCTGGCTGGGCCCCTTTCCCTTTCATCTGTACGATCCATGTTCTACCGTCCATGTCTGACCCCTAGCAGCACGGGATGCGTGTGACGACCGCCCAGTGACGGGCGCTTCGCCTGCATACAAATCTCGGATGAGGAAGTCCACACGTCCACTCATATGAGGAGGTGGGCCAGCATCAATCAGATCGGCCAGGTGTCTGCTTGGATGAGCGTGTCGTTGGTCGCAAGAGCGCCAGCCCAGCCCAATGCCCAAAACACGGTGGATGGCTGGCTGGATGGCTGAATGGCTGGATGGCTCAATGTTCATTCGGTTGGTGTCAGTGAAGTTTCCACAAGCTGGACCCGGTGGTCCCTGTTGCTGACTCGATCGCGGATGGTTTGCAAGGTACCTTGATCTCAAAGGCACCTATGTAAGGTGTGTACCTAGGTGGGACAAGGTATACTTTACTACATGGAATGTAATGTACATGGTAGACAGACCTAGGTATATTGTTCGAATACCTATCTGCGAGTGTAACACCTTTCACTTCACCTCCATACTGCGTGCTTCTCTCATGGGAGGTACCGTGCATGTATGCGGAAGGCAGCTTCGTTAGACGGGGGAACAGGCGAACGGTTCTCTCCAGGAAGTACAGGACAACACCGGCCGGACAGTTGGGAATGACAATACTATGCACCCCACCGAAAACGATGCCATTGGTGATGAACAGCATGGGCGCGCCACGCAGAAACAGGCCAGAAGTCATCGAACAAAGGCACAGAGGCAATAGATCAGGAGCTGTCAGGGGTTCTCGTGTTCAGGCGCCGCCCGAGCCACCAAGCCACCGTCGCTTCTGGGGGTGTGTTCCTCGCTGTGAGTGGTCCCCAAACGTGCGGGTACCCCTCGTCTCGGGCTCCTACTATGCCTGCCCTATTGGATTGGATGAATACTTGCCCCTCTTCTTTCCCCGTTTTGCTCGTTCGACTTTCTCATTCGCACCTGCGTGCGCTCGCTCAACCTTCAACCTAAGAAAGTTGTCCTCGCGCAGCCCTGGCAGGCGTACCTGACAGGGTGGATGCAAACCGAGAGCGAGCCAAGTAGAGAGGGGAGTGCGGTACTGTACATGTACGGCAGGTAGCCAGGAGGCGCCGTAAGGCGAGGCAGGTGGATAGACGGACGGACACACATAAGGAGGTGCTCGCTAGCTCCTGACTGCAAAGCAAGGTGGGGTGAAGCTTCCCGGACAACGGACAACGTCGCTTCTTTCAAACACATTTGACCGCCGGACAGTCTGTGCGCGGCCCATGTGCTTTACTGGGAATGAATCGAACACCAGGCACTTCCCATCGTCCTTCCACACTCTCCCCCCTCCCCCCTCCCCCCCATTCTCGACATCGACAGATCGACCGCTTCGTGCCTTGCGCCTCGGACAATCTAGCTCGAAACTTCTTAGGGCCTGCAACGCTGGTGCTGCTGGTGCTGCTGATGCTCCCCAGGTACCTACCTTGCTCTTTCTCTCTCTGTCTCCCCACCCTCTTGACTACCTATCTACCTGCCTTGCCTTACCTTACCACCTGGCCGCTCGCCCCCCCCGCCTGTCCGCATCTTACTCATCCTCACTCACCGCACCCTACCTTGTCGTTACGGCGACCTGGCCGGACCTGACCTGGGGTTTTCGGGGGGTCTCCCTCATCTGGGTGCCTGTACACCATTTTACTTCCACCTGTGCTTACCTAGTTCAGGCCGATGATCCCTCTTCGACACGCG